>NC_080722.1:8295000-8312500 GCF_019097595.1 Hemibagrus wyckioides
GTTTTCGGTTTAACACTCGAAAGCTCGGACTTCTACTTAGACTCTCACTGGAATAACAAACTTTTGAGACATATATTTTTCACAGATCTTTTATTAAAAAAAAAAAGAAAGAAAAAAATAGAAAACTGAAATCAGAACTGATCATTTGCCACTTTAATTATTCGTGCCAGTGGTATTATTGTGTATGTTTCTTTAGAATCAGTTAACCCACAAAATAATAATAATGATAATAATAATAATAATAATAATAATAATAAACTAAGAATTATTATTATTATTATTATTATTATTATTATTATTATTATTATTATTATTATTATTATATGTTATTTTTATGCAGTCTTTCATCAGATAGTTTGACTTTGCTTTCTTTACATCATTTGTTTGTTTACTTGTTTATTAGGTTATTCCATGTTACAGTCAACCTTCATGCCCCTCCACAACTACCATTAGGTAAACATTTTTCATCAAAAACATAATAAAATAAAATAAAATAAAAATGGCCCATTAAAGAATAAAAGATTATAAAAAAAAAAAAAAAAAAAAAATGATAACCTGACCAAATTAGATTAAATATTTTTAATTTAGTAATATTTAAAATTTAGTAATAATGTAGACAGTTCATGCTTGTTCACGTACATTCTTTTGTGATGTCTTTTCTACAACCAGTTAAAAGAAAAAGAAAGAAAAAAAAAAGAATCTAGGATTGTATACGATTCCTCTGAAGCCCTGAATTTCCAAAACTACGTGATGTGAGGAATGTTTGAAGTATAAAATGCATAATATCGAATGCTATGGTCAATTATTCTACAGCACCTGAAAATGCAGCGCAGTTACATTCTACATCTACGTTTCATTTTTTTTTCCCCCTCGTTTTTAAAACGCATCATTAGCAAAGCAGCGTTGCATCCAAATTGAAATGAAGAAGGTTGACGAGGCAACTAATAGAACATGTTATGATGTTTACATCATTTTTATATCAATCTATTCGAGCGGTTCCGTCATAAAGCCGCCTTTTTAATGAGAATTTAATCTAATAAATGATCTAATTAGTCAATAATCCCGTTTTAATCGTCTGTGATTAACATTACATGATTAAGGTGTAATAAAGAATTCCTTGCAACTTCTTCGCCTCATCTTTGTTTGTGCAGTTAGCACTTGACTGAAGAGCCATGTTGTGTTTGTGCTGTGAGATGTTGCTTTTCGCTGGAAAAGGATTTATTTTCAGAGCAAACGGTAGAGAGAGAGTGATGAAAAGCAGCCCTCAGTGTGTGTATATGCATGCGCATGTGAGTACTGGTTCGGTTGGGAAACTGAGGAGTGTGTGTATGCTTGTGTGTGTGAGACTGTTTGTGTGTGTGTGTGTGTGTGTGATTGGGCCCCAAGACAGGTAGTGAGGCCAGAAGCCTCTGCAGGGGTGCTGGACCCTGTGGCACCAGTTCCAGACAGCCGGAGTGTCTGGGCTTTATCAGGACCTACTTGCACCCCACACACACACTCACACTCACACACTCACATTGTGAATGCAGAAGGAGGCCCTGATTCGGTACCCAAATCTGAAATGAACATGTTGCTTTGACAGCTGACTTGATGGATGAGGCCAAGCTACTGACAGATTCAGAAAAAATAAAAAAATCAGCAATCGTGCTCATGCTTCTGAAAAGTCAGACACACACACACATACACAGATACACAGATATGGAGGCAGCGTGGTCAGGTGTGAGTAAGTTATTGCCCAGATTAATAGTGGCGCTGCGTGAAGCGAACACACCTCACCTTATTTCTCAGGAGGCTAATTATTTCTGCCGAGAAACAGAGGCACGGCCTAGCGCGGTGAGGGCGTGTGTACTTTCCAACTGAGACAAACAGAAATTAGCTCACAAACCTCCTTTACAAATTCCTGTTTGTTTGTTCGTCTGAAAATGCTACACTGAGAGACTAAACTATTAACAAAGATGATAAGAGTTAGCATAACCCCTTATTGTTGCCCCTTATCACCCCACTTTGGCTGTGTTTCACCCACATCTGAGGCTGCTGTTTTCCTCATCGCTCTGTGGTTGATCGTTTTCATCATGCAGAGCTGATCGGCTTGCTTCTGGGTCACACACGCTCTCGCAGAACATCTCGCCAGTGTTTCCCTCCTGTTATTTTTAGTGGCACTGTTGCATTGTGGGTAGAGGAGTAGACTTCAGCACTGGCACTGTTACACACAGCGCCTTGCTGCATGCTCTCAATGGTACACCATACAGCAGACGTAGCTACATGGCCTAGATTTCCCAACAACATTTTTTACCCTAATCTCAGTCTTAAGTATGCACACAAAAACATAGCTTTTTTTTAGCCATGAGGGAAATTATCCTTCGCTTCTTCATTTTTATTGATATTCTTGATTAGCTGCACCTGCGTCGATCGCTACTTATTGTTTATGTCAGTAGGGGGGACGTATTAAAGCTGTAGTTATCAAACCAAAGGAAGCCGGAGAGGGGCAGCGATGCCGCGCTGTTTGCGGATTATGAGGGCTGTTCACACAAAGGATTTGGCTTTCATTTCTCCAACTCATCAGCGCAAAGAGTTTGATTCAGTCCTGAGTTACAGTGTGCACATTAAGACTGCTGGGATGTCCCGCGCTGCTCTTAGCTTGCCGTAATTTAGTTGATCTATAATATTAATTTTAAAACACATCCCTACTGTGTAAGCTGAGCCACTGTTGACCACTCAAGCCATATAAATCGGTACTGAGCAGAGATATTAACCAAGCTAAGCCCTAATAAAGTAATATTGCTTAAGTCCTAATACATGTACTCAGAACCCGATAAGCTACCCAAGAGAATCTGTATTATTCTGAAATGTATGTGATTTTCAATAGGCTTTCATTAGAAACGAAATACGATCACCATTACTCCGGTCAGTTCTACCTGTGCAGCAATGCGGATGCACTTTCCGATTCCCGTCTTCTTCCATCACAGCGAGCGAACATCCAAAACATTCAAATGCATTTTGCATGAAAGAAGACGGACGTGTTTGATAACGCAAAGCAGATTTATGGTCTTGCGTCATCCTTATTCTTACATACACATACATTACATACACACACAATATATATGTATATATACACACACACACACATCTAATCAGAACTACTCACAGCCCACAGGGAATTCTATATAAAGAGCAAATTTCTGCTCTTCGCTAATATCCTTTATTGTATTTTCCTGAGGTTTCCGTCTCTAGAGAGTTCCAACTTTTGGCATCTTAACCCTCCGGAGCCTGCAGGCTGCTAGTCACTCATTATCAGTGGAGTAGAAACGTCTGCAATTATTAAAACACAGGCCTTTAAATTCACATCCACCAATAAGTGACATATTAGAAAAATATTTGCCAGACATCAATTATCCGCCTTGGCACATCCAGCCATGGGTCGCGTTTAATCTTGTGTGCTTGACTGAAGGTGGTGTAATTGCTTCCTTTAAAAAAATAAAAATAAAAAAAAAATCTAAATCTATATGGGAACACTAATATGATATCATACTCAATGTGGATATGGGAAAGAAAGAAAGAAAAAAAAGGATATAAATATGCATTTTGGAAATCAGACTATATTCTCTACAACCTCTGAAGCCCTCTGCTTTCTCTCCCTCTCGCCCTCAGAAGCAGCCATATGTTCTGGTTATCAGGTTACATGTGAAAGCTTCACTTCTCCACCTCCTGAAAGGCTGCTGCTGATCATTTCTCATGGAGTCAGGCCACCACAGCCAGAGAGCTTAAAGTGCTTCATTTACCTCACCTTTGACCTCAGTCATGTCATGTGACTATTGATTTTCAATAACTGAAGGATCTATACCACCCAGAGAGGAGGAGAGAGAGGGCTGCACTGGATCACCTTATTCACCCGGCGTCCCTCCCTCTCAGCTCTTCTGAGCCAGAATGGAGCATTTCTTCCCCCCTTTCCTTTAACAAGAATCATCAGTCAGCTCACTAATGAAACTTCCAATTATTCTTTTTTCGTCTTGTTTGTTCAGCCACTTTGCCTGTGTTTAGTGCACTACATAATAAACGACAGATGCCAGGCACTTCTTCCTGAGGTCTGAGGTCACCCGAGTGACCTGCTTGACATTGCCCTTTGAACATGTGTATATTGAGCAGCAATTTTGATCTTGTAATGGAGATTATAAAGTCCATATATAAAGTATATAGGATTAAAAAAAAAGGTGTTTTCAAACAAAACACAGCTTCCTAGTGTTATGAAGCATATACGAGTTATGAAAATGCTCATGGCAAGATATGAGGACACCAAGAACCTTTATTGCTAAAATTGACCTAAATTTGATGATTTTTATATAGATCAAATAGATCATTCTTATTGAGAATAATCTTATATTTGTATAAATCTATTATTTAGATTATCTTTTTCAATCATTTATTTTGAGGTACTGTTAGTTAGTTAGTTGTTTTTGTCCATATATGCTACAATTTTTATAGATCATTATGTATTTTTATTGAAGTATCGTGTTAGTGAATGAGAGAGTTAGTTAGTAAGTTGTTCAGTAACAAGCTGCTTCAGAGAATTTGTTGAAATCTTTGGTAATAAAAAAAAGAAATCCAATATTTATTAATTAATTAATTAATTTATTTATTTATTTATTTGTTTGTTTGGTGTTTATTTATTTATTTATTTATTTATTGTGACTTACATTCAGTGATTCTCGGATATCAACTGACCTCAGAGCAGCTGATAGGAACACACTTTAACTTTCTCCATAAATTTTAATGTCCATTTTGTTTAACTCTCATATGAGATCATACACTTTAACATTTCCTGTCCAGCTAGTGAACACACACACACACACACACGAGTGTTACAGGCTTACATTTCACATAGCTGTTACATAAATGTGTAAGTACCTGCAAGAGCATATGATACACAGCTAAGTGTTTATGAAGGCAGCTGATAGTTTGGAAAATTGTACCTCACTGTAATATTGCTAGCCAATTCAGCTAGCTATACATATATATATATATATATATATATATATATATATATATATATATATATATATATATATATATATATATATATATATATATTATTGTATATTGTAACGTTATTCATGAAAAAACATACAAGGAGCTTAATAAAATTATGCTATTGTATTGATTACATACATGTAATAGAAATGTAGAAATGTGTAATAAAAACCAACAAACCAAATGACTGATTTCAACAAAATTTAAATGTCTATTATAATATGTTCATGAAGGATGAAACAGAGATTAGAAATGACCTAACAGAGCACACCTTTTGGTCAAAAGGTGAAAGTTAACACGAAGAACGTAACTTATAGTCATAGCTTCATTGTTACCATGGCAATGACTTGCATCCTTGCATACTTCAAAATGACTGAATGAAATTTGAATGGATTTTGTCTAATTTCACAAATGAAGACTCCTAATCCTAACCACTGGGTTAACTATGATACCATGTACCATGTTTTTTGAGGAAAGTCAAGTCTACTTGCTTAACATGAACACAGAATTAGGCATACTGGAAGGACACAGATTTCTACATGAAGTCCAATCTTCTAATGAGAGCACTTTCCCTCACCAGCTGCATAATACTTCTGATAAGTATGTGGAATAAAGAAATAAATATCATCTTGTGGTGTGTGTGTGTGTGTGCGCAACAGTGAAGTGTCATATAATGTATTTTAGACATACACTATATTGCCAAAAGTATTCGCTCACCCATCCAAATAATCAGAGTCAGGTGTTCCAATCACTTCCATGGCCACAGGTGTATAAAATCAAGCACCTAGGCATGCAGACTGTTTTTACAAACATTTGTGAAAGAATGGGTCGCTCTCAGGAGCTCAGTGAATTCCAGTGTGGAACTGTGATAGGATGCCACCTGTGCAACAAATCCAGTCGTGAAATTTCCTCGCTCCTAAATATTCCACAGTCAACTGTCAGCTGTATTATAAGAACGTGGAAGTGTTTGGGAACGACAGCAACTCAGCCACAAAGTGGTAGGCCACGTAAACTGACGGAGCGGGGTCAGCGGATGCTGAGGCGCATAGTGTGAAGAGGTCGCCAACTTTCTGCAGAGTCAATCGCTACAGACCTCCAAACTTCATGTGGCCTTCAGATTAGCTCAAGAACAGTGCGCAGAGAGCTTCATGGAATGGGTTTCCATGGCCGAGCAGCTGCATCCAAGCCATACATCACCAAGTGCAATGCAAAGCGTCGGATGCAGTGGTGTAAAGCACGCCGCCACTGGACTCTAGAGCAGTGCAGACGCGTTCTCTGGAGTGACGAATCGCGCTTCTCCATCTGGCAATCTGATGGACGAGTCTGGGTTTGGTGGTTGCCAGGAGAACGGTACTTGTCTGACTGCATTGTGCCAAGTGTAAAGTTTGGTGGAGGGGGGATTATAGTGTGGGGTTGTTTTTCAGGAGCTGGGCTTGGCCCCTTAGTTCCAGTGAAAGGAACTCTGAATGCTTCAGCATACCAAGACATTTTGGACAATTCCATGCTCCCAACTTTGTGGGAACAGTTTGGAGCTGGCCCCTTCCTCTTCCAACATGACTGTGCACCAGTGACCAAAGCAAGGTCCATAAAGACATGGATGACAGAGTCTGGTGTGGATGAACTTGACTGGCCTGCACAGAGTCCTGACCTCAACCCGATAGAACACCTTTGGGATGAATTAGAGCGGAGACTGAGAGCCAGGCCTTCTCGTCCAAGATCAGTGTGTGACAAATGCGCTTCTGGAAGAATGGTCAAAAATTCCCATAAACACACTCCTAAACCTTGTGGACAGCCTTCCCAGAAGAGTTGAAGCTGTTATAGCTGCAAAGGGTGGGCTGACGTCATATTGAACCCTATGGATTAGGAATGGGATGTCACTTAAGTTCATATGCGAGTCAAGGCAGGTGAGCGAATACTTTTGGCAATATAGTGTATAATTAAAAAGAATATGGTCTACAGCATCTCCTTACTTGCAATGTATTATTATTATGGCTATTATTACTACTACTATTATCTGCCACTCTGTAGTTGCCAGTGAGACATTTCTCTATAGACATTTGTGCTATAGAAATTAGACTTTACTTTAATTCTGCTGCAATGAAAATGCAATCAAACACTCCTTATGAAACGGACAAACTGCCATGGAATGAGAGAAACATGGAACAGGTAGAGTTTAAAGGACACATATTCAGCAGGCACAGTGCTGTAGAAATGGTTCATTATCTGAGCAAAGCTAATCTGTCAGAGAATCAAGACAACCAGTGGAGTTGAACTTCTGTGTCTCTTTGTTTCCGCCTCATCACCCAGTAACTTAACTCTGATTACCAGCTCGCTGTCAACTACACGTGACACAAGAACACTCATCATTCTCACTATAAGTGTTTGCTCTGCTCTCATTTAACAAGAAATACCGCTAGCAGATGTTAGCAAAGCGATGTTTACAGTAAGGGTTTTTTTCCACAATGTTATCATGTCTTAAATCGGTTAATGGAAATGAACTGAAATGTAGTAGACAAGGTTTAATACGAGTCCCTCTAGAGTTTTGTGTGATTGTTGTGTCGAAAGAAATGCTTGATTTTGCAGTTTGTGAGTTTTTTAAAAAAATATGTGATCTTTCTTTCACATGAAAACTACTTGAACTGCTGAAATTGGAAGCAGAGGATTCTTCTTCTTAACTCCGAGCACTGAAGACACATATGCAACCTCTTTCTATGACAGCTGTATTCTTGTTCAACACACGTGAATCAAAGAGCGTTTTGGCTGAACACGCACCGTGATGACGTCACCCGACATGTCTTGGCCCGAATCTGCGGAAAATTCTGCAGTAATTTTGAAAAATAGCGAGCTCCACCGAAATAAAGATTTCACGTTAATTTCTGCGAAATTATATAACTATTCATCCTCAGCCTTAACATCGGTTAACTTTACCTTACCGTGATAACTGTGAAGAAATTCTTCCGTAAAGCATTTATATCGTTTATTCTGCTTGGAAGAGTTTGTTGCCGAGTGTTTTCCAACAATTCTGGATACATCTTCAAAGTTTAGTTCTGGCAGCGTTAACAAAGAAGAGGTGAAAAAATCTTTCCATTCTGAGTAATGATAATGATCATGTCTGTGTTTCTGCACTAAACAATTCAATATCAGAGTTATTACAGTAAGAAAATATTTTTTATTCTGCATCTACGTACAAATATGAAGAAATAAATAAATAAATAAATAAATAAATAAATAAATATGAATGAATAAATGAATAAATGCATAAATAAATAAATAAAAATACAAATAAATAAATAAATCTATTCGATTCAGTGTATTCCACTAGCTGAACCCCTTTTCCTACTTGTATGCTGTTGCTCGAGGAAGCTGTTTCAGATCACACCGCAGTATTTAACTGAGGTCAGGATTCAGACATGTCCATTTTAAATTACAGGATGACTTCTGGTATTAATTTACTTGTGTGCTTTGGATCAGTGACATGTTTCATGACCTGACATCTTGAGTTTTTAATCACAGACAATCGCAGCAACATTCTGCTGAGGATTTTTTTCTATGAAACTTGGAAGTTGTTGGCCCACAATGATTTTAAGCCATCCAGACCCCGGGGCAGTGGAGCCGGCCTAGTTCCAGTAATGCTCTGGAACATCCAGTCAGTCTTGAAACAATTAGCATATTAAATTTATCTTCACTTTTTACGTGTTAAATTTCTTCCATCTGCCTGACTGCGTGATGTAGGCCCTGTAAGCTGTACTAGTCTTATAAGTTTCAAATATAGTTATAATAATAATGATGATGATGATTATTATTATTATTAACTTTATATATATATATATATTTAAGAAATATATATATATTATCGTCCTATTCCATTTTCCTTCTCTAAGGCCATTATAATAACCCTGCTTTCTAATTTTAAGCACATTTAATTTATACTGCATTATATTAAAAAAAAGGAGTAAATGGTCAAGACAAAATATTTATGATTAGAAAAAAACAACAACAACAAAGCATTATGGGACAGTATAATAAATACTTCACAATAGTGTGATATAATGTAATATATGTGTTTTATTTCTCTTATATTTCAGCAATTTGCCAATGGTTACACTTTTTTGAATTAATAGTGAAAGGTATATCATTCTTTTAACAATTTATAGTTACATTCAAGTCCTGGAATGTCTGAATTACTTCCTGTTACTGCTTACAGCTGTTCCCAGGAAGACATGGTGGAAAACTTACTCACTGTTCCAAAGTGTGATTACTTAACACTGCACACTTATTGTATAAACATTAAATAAACTTTTTGTTTGTTTGTTTAATAACACAATTATATAGTTTATATGGTGATGATGATGATTATGTTGATTATAATGGATTATATATTGTTTTGCTATTTAAATTCATTTTACATAGCATATTATTATTATTATTATTATTATTATTATTATTATTATTATTATTATACTCAAAGACATCCTGTTCTGCCTGTTTTCACAATGGGGAAGCTCAAAATGGCCAAAATTCCAACTGACATCTACTAAAAAAAAGTCATTATTATTGTTATTATTAATATTATTATTATTGGTTTTAATAGTAGTATCAGTAGTTGTAGTAGTAGTGGTGGTGGTGGTGTTGGTGTTGGTGGTAGTAGTAGTAAAATTAGTAAAATATTATTAAAGAAAAAATAAATGTGAACTAGAATTGTCAATAACAGATAAAAAAAAAAAAAGAAAGGAAAAAAATCTGCTTGACTTTGATTCAGTCACTCTTGGAGTCAGTCAGAATTCAGAATATCAAATCCCCACGTTATTCCAAGTGCAATCATTTTCTCATCCTCGTGTTTACAAATAACACAAAGAAGAAGAAAGCAGACAGCATAATTGTGTCTCAGGAGGTTATAGTTATAGTATCACACATGTATCCAGTTGTATTCTTGTAGCAGATGGTCTTCATCCAACAAAACTTTCCACGCATTCTACCACTACATGCTGAGAATAGTGAGGACAAATTTAAGCCAATTGCTTTTCTGAGGAGCCATTGTTGCTCCGATGCTTTTCTACGATGCGTTTGTGATTGTGAATAGCTACGGCAGAGAGACGATGTTGTCTATTTTTACTGCGGTTCCTCCTACCGTTCCGCTGGCCGCAGCAGAGCTGTGAGTATAATAGGTTGATGTAATGACTTGATTACTAGCCAGATTAGTTTATGGGCTAGCACAACTGGCTGACTAAGCAACACCCTGTTAAAGTGTGTGTGCATGTGTGTGTGTGTGTTTGCGTGTGTGTTAAAGAGAAATAATAAAACAGACACACAAGTTTGCTTTTAAAGACAGCACAAAAAAAACAAACAAACTGAAGTTAGCTTTACACTCAAACATTATTGGGCAGATATTCAGAAACCAAATACAGCTGAGAAAGTTCTGGAAATGTCCGAAATTTGGAACGTAAAATCTCAGGCTCTGATATGAGACTCCACCAGAACAGGAAGTTGCACAACACAAACTACAGAACTCTTGATCGCGAGACATAAATGAAACATGATACTGAACAGGGAAATAAAATTTCCTCTCATTACCTCCAGCTCACTTTGAAGAATGTTTCTGACTACACAAGCATATTTTCTGCACGTGCCCAGATCGTGCTCGTTGAGGACACAAGCAGGACGTGCGAATAAAGAAAAATGACAATCATTAGAGGATCATCATCGCATAATCTGACACCTTACCGCTCTTATAGTCGTCAGCCAAGGTTTTAATGGGATCAACTCGTCCAGAGTGACAAGTCATCCTAAAATCGTGAAAAAGTCTAAAAATAAATAAACAAACCGATTCACTCGGATTCATTCAAGAGTTTATGAAAGGTGTGTGACAGGAAGAGCCAGCGAGAGAACCCGATGAGCACCTGGAAATAAACCCCCCTAAATTTGGAAATTACATCCCTCCAAATTGATGCACGTTTCCCTCCAGCCTCCACAATCTCCAATTCCAAGACACACCAGCACCAAGGCAGCAGGGCAGCCAGGGAAACAGCCAATTTGGTGCAACAAGGTGGCTAATAGGATCATTAACCCCCTTCTCTGTATGTTTTGGATGTTGTGTATGAGAGCATGTGTGTGTGGTGTGTGTATGTGTGTGTAAGTGTGTGTCTGTGCCATCCTGCACGTGGCAGATTGCAGGAACAGGCTGACTGTTAGCGGCTAGCTCAGCAGTGCCGGGCGCGATCTGCCATCTTCCCGTGGATTTACAGCTGACGCTGGTGCTACTTCAATTAGCTCTATAGCACACAGATGTTGCTTAAATGTTGCTGCTAATGATACCGCAATAAGCGTGAGATTCATGCCACATTCACAGGCACGTAAATTTCTCAAGTGGCACAATTAAAGGGGAAATCGTGGCTAGGCGAGAGAGAGAGAGAGAGAGAGAGAGAAAGAGAGAGAGAGAGAGAGAGGCAGCTATGGTGGAGATGCCAGTTGGAAAGCTGGAGGTCTATTCTGTACCACAGCCGAGCTCCATTCCACTTTAATTGCTTATTCGCGAAACAAAAGGAGGCTTTTGTTTTTCGCGCAAACCGACTGGAGCACGGTTTGTTGTTTTGCTCCGACATTAGTACATTTATTGACTTGTTTAACAACAGTTTTAATGAAAACGTTGCTAAAAAGAACAGCTCCATGCATACAGAACAGCTTCTAATGGGGTACAAATGTGAATCTCTACCTTAATCTAAAATTAAAGCTAAAAACGAGTAAACGATATGTTAATAATTTAATTTGATTAATAAATGATTTCCAGGGCTGTATTTAATCCATCTCCACAAAGCTTGTCAGGTAGACTTCCTTTTCATGTCATAGAAGGTGCACTTATCCAGAGCAACTTACAGAAATGGGGTGTAGTCTCTATCAAAAAATATACTTTCTACACATTCCAGCAAACTAATCCCCATAAATAGAGTCACTATGCTGTGTTATTCGATAAAATCTAAACCGAGTGTAGCTAAATCTCCACCTGTGAAACTACTACACTTCCCAGAATTCAGCACTGCTTACAAACATGGCAGCTGAGGACTACCTGAAATTAAAGCTAAAAACGAGTAAATAATATGTTAATAATTTAATTCGATTAATAAATGATTTCCAGTGCCGTATTTAATCCATCTCCACAAAGCTGTCAGGTAGACTTCCTTTTCGTGTCATTGCCAGACACAAAAATATAGTGACAGTCTTGTCAGCTTGTGTGTGTGTGTGTGTGTGTCCAGCACAGTGTGTGTCATTGTTATATCGGACAGTCAGTTCTCCATCAGCATGACTTTACCTCAGTCAGGCCTAGTGACCCGAACACAGGAGAACTATCACTCTCCCCCACTCCCTGTGGAGAACTCGTTCTTTTTTCTCTCTCTTGTGTTTTTTCATACCTGTCCACCTGTCTACTAGTGGCATTCTGATTTTATGTCCAAGCTGACAACGAAGACTCACAAGTGTTCATAATTTCTCTGTCGACTTCATTTAGATAGTGAGATTTGAATGAAATCACAGAAAAATGATGTGCTGAACTGAGGTATTTAAAATTCATCTACTGTAATGATTTAGATCATCACTGTTCTAATGACTTCCAGAAGGTTCCATTTTGAGTCTGGATCCTCTCACGGTTTCTTCCTCGTGTCTTCTCAGCCTTCTCTTTTTCCTTGCCTCTGGCTTGCTCATTAGAGATCCACTTGAATCCTAATCCTAATCTAGTATTTCTGTAAAGCTGTGACAATTGTGACAATGTTAAAGACTCTCTACAAAATACAATTGACTTGAACTGAGTTATATCTCATACATTTTGGAAACCTCACCCAAACCCAAACCCAAACCCACCTCTACTGCTTTCCATTTTCATTTCCATAAAGCAGTTAGAAGGTGCACTTATCCAGAGCAACTTACAGAAATGGGGTGTAGTCTCTATCCAAAAAATATACTTTCTAAACATTCTAGCAAACTAATCCCCATCAATAGAGATATTATGCTGTGCTATTCGATAAAATCTAAACTGAGTGTAGCTAAATCGCAGCCTGCTGTCAATGCAATGCGGAAATTGCCGTCTAACTACACTTCCCAGAATTCAGCACTGCTTACAAACATGGCAGCTGAGGACTACCTGTGTGTGAAAGTCCTACTGGGAAGTTTGTATTTCCTACTTGGAAGTCGTAATTAAGTCTACTTCCAGACAATGAAGAACAATTTTTTTTTCAATTTATTTATTTATTTTTCTTTCTTTAATGTTTTTAACCAATTTATGAAGCCATTGAAAACTTTATTATTACATTTTTCATCCTAATTGGACATTTTGTGCAGCCAGTTATCTTGTCTTGTTGTAAATGCTTATCTACTAACCAGTTTGCTTCTATTTCAATAACTTTCTGCATATATGAAACACACAATATCTGAAATCACTTCTGAGATGAGTAAAACATTCAAGTTTAACAAATTTATCATCATCATCATCATCATCATCATCATCAGCTACAGATGTTCCCTCCACTGATTCCAGCATGTTTTGTTACTGCCATGCTCCCAACTTGGAAACTCCCACTTGTTTCCCACTTGTAATTATAACTTTGTGGAGGTGTTCATGTTCGTTCAGCTTGTAAATACAATCTTTCTGACATGAACTGAATGCACCAAACAACAGTCAGGGCATCTCAATCAGCTCCCTATCTCATAGTATATATCTCAAACAGCTCCGTAGGTGGTGAATCAGTATACTGTGTACACTGTGTATGTTGGGGCACTGGTAAAGGTCTGGACTCACTTCTCACTGGGACACTGATGAGAAGTTGCTTGTCATATAAACAATCATTAAACGTTACACTCAAACAAACCGTATACAGAGTGTCAAAAAAAGGTAAAAATCATGAATCAGAGTAATCATTTGAGGGCTACAACAATGATAACAAGCTACTTACATTTGTAGACAAATTCTACCAAGAGAGGCTGAAAATCTGCAGAAAATATGATGTCATTTCCTTTAAGGGAACATAGAGAGCACCGATGTGCCCTGGTTTTTGCAGTGCATTGTGGGACTTTTTATTGAAGGATTTTGTGATTGAGAGAATGAGTGAGAGAAAGCATGTGTGAGAGAGACAGAGAGAGAGAGAGAGAGAGAGAGAGAGAGAGACAGAGAGAGAGACAGAGAGAGACAGAGAGAGCGAGCTTAAAATGCTGACTCTCTGATCATTGTCCTGACTACTGAACTCAGGATCTGATTGAGACATAGCCTCAGACTCTGTTGTTCACACTCACCTGATTACTTGATCCCACACAGCTGGACTGAATTACCTTCCCATCACTCTCTCACAGCTTAAAAGTACTTTCAGTTCATACATCCATGGCGAAGTACACACTCTCCCATCAGTAGCAAGCCTGATTAATGTTGCTCTGAAAACACATTGAATACCAGCATTTATGTCTTTATCTGATTCCTTAAATCTGTGTACCACTTCCTGCTATTTACAGAGCACATTTCACTGATTCAGATCTTCCTGAAATACAAATGCTAATGACTCGCTGTTTTGAAATGAGTGAGTTTGAGAGAGGGAGAAAGAAAGTGAGTGAGTGAATGAGTTTGAGAGAGAGAGTGAGTTTGAGAGAGAGTGAGTGAGTGAACAAGTTTGAGAGAGTGAGTGAATGTGTGTGAGTGAGTGAGTGAGTGAATGAGTGAGTGAGTTTGAGAGAGAGTGAGTGAACAAGTTTGAGAGAGAGAGAGTGAGTAAGTGAGGGAGTTTGAGAGAGTGAGTGAATGTGTGAGTGAGTGAGTGAGTGAGTGAATGAGTGAGTGAGTTTGAGAGAGAGTGAGTGAGTGAACAAGTTTGAGAGAGAGTGAGTGAGTAAGTGAGGGAGTTTGAGAGAGTGAGTGAATGTGTGAGTGAGTGAGTGAGTGAATGAGTGAGTGAGTTTGAGAGAGAGTGAGTGAATGTGTGAGTGAGTGAGTGAGTGAGTGAGTGAGTGAGTTTGAGAGAGAGTGAGTGAATGTGTGAGTGAGTGAGTGAGTTTGAGAGAGAGTGAGTGAATGTGTGAGTGAGTGAGTGAGTTTGAGAGAGAGTGAGTGAATGTGTGAGTGAGTGAGTGAGTGAATGAGTGAGTGAGTTTGAGAGAGAGTGAGTGAATGTGTGAGTGAGTGAGTGAGTGAGTGAGTTTGAGAGAGAGTGAGTGAATGTGTGAGTGAGTGAGTGAGTTTGAGAGAGAGTGAGTGAATGTGTGAGTGAGTGAGTGAGTGAGTTTGAGAGAGAGTGAGTGAATGTGTGAGTGAGTGAGTGAGTTTGAGAGAGAGTGAGTGAGTGACTGAGTGAGTGTGAGAGTAACTGAGTGAGTGAGTAGGTGAGTGAGTGAGTTTGAGAGAGAGTGAGTAAGTGAGTAGGTGAGTGAGTAAGTGAGGGAGTTTGAGAGAGTGAGTGAGTGAGTGAGTGTGAGAGAGTGAGTGAGTGTGAGAGTGAATGAGTGAGTAGGTGAGTGAGTAAGTGAGGGAGTTTGAGAGAGTGAGTGAGTGAGTGAGTGTGAGTGAGTGAGTGAGTGAGTGAGTGTGAGAGTGAATGAGTAAGTGAGTAGGTGAGTGAGTTTGAGAGAGTGAGTAAGTGAGGGAGTTTGAGAGAGTGAGTGAGTGAGTGAGTGAGTGTGAGAGTGAATGAGTGAGTAGGTGAGTGAGTAAGTGAGGGAGTTTGAGAGAGTGAGTGAGTGAGTGAGTGTGAGAGTGAATGAGTAAGTGAGTAGGTGAGTGAGTAAGTGAGGGAGTTTGAGAGAGTGAGTGAGTGAGTGAGTGTGAGAGTGAATGAGTAAGTGAGTAGGTGAGTAAGTGAGGGAGTTTGAGAGAGTGAGTGAGTGAGTGAGTGAGTGAGTGAGTGTGAGAGTGAGTGAGTGAGTGAGGGAGTTTGAGAGAGTGAGTGAGTGTGAGAGTGAGTGTGAGAGTGAGTGAGTGAGTGAGTGTGAGAGTGAGTGAGTGAGTGAGTGAGTGTGAGAGTGAGTGAGGGAGTGAGTGTGAGAGTGAGTGAGTGAGTGAGTGAGTGTGAGAGTGAGTGAGGGAGTTTGAGAGAGTGAGTGAGTGTGAGAGTGAGTGTGAGAGTGAGTGAGTGAGTGAGTAGGTGAGTGAGTGAGTTTGAGAGAGAGTGAGTGAGTAAGTGAGTAGGTGAGTGAGTAAGTGAGGGAGTTTGAGAGAGTGAGTGAGTGAGTGAGTGAGTGTGAGAGTGAATGAGTGAGTAGGTGAGTGAGTAAGTGAGGGAGTTTGAGAGAGTGAGTGAGTGAGTGAGTGAGTGTGAGAGAGTGAGTGAGTGAGTGAGTGTGAGAGTGAATGAGTAAGTGAGTAGGTGAGTGAGTTTGAGAGAGTGAGTGAGTAAGTGAGGGAGTTTGAGAGAGTGAGTGAGTGAGTGAGTGAGTGAGTGAGTGTGAGAGTGAATGAGTGAGTAGGTGAGTGAGTAAGTGAGGGAGTTTGAGAGAGTGAGTGAGTGAGTAAGTGAGGGAGTTTGAGAGAGTGAGTGAGTGAGTGAGTGTGAGAGTGAATGAGTAAGTGAGTAGGTGAGTAAGTGAGGGAGTTTGAGAGAGTGAGTGAGTGAGTGAGTGAGTGAGTGAGTGAGTGTGAGAGTGAGTGAGTGAGTGAGGGAGTTTGAGAGAGTGAGTGAGTGTGAGAGTGAGTGTGAGAGTGAGTGAGTGAGTGAGTGTGAGAGTGAGTGAGTGAGTGAGTGTGAGAGTGAGTGAGGGAGTTTGAGAGAGTGAGTGAGTGTGAGAGTGAGTGTGAGAGTGAGTGAGTGAGTGAGTGTGAGAGTGAGTGAGTGAGTGAGTGAGTGTGAGAGTGAGTGAGGGAGTTTGAGAGAGTGAGTGAGTGTGAGAGTGAGTGAGTGAGTGAGTGAGTGAGTGTGAGAGTGAGTGAGTGAGTGAGTGTGAGAGTGAGTGAGTGAGTGAGTGTGAGAGTGAGTGAGTGAGTGAGTGTGAGAGTGAGTGAGTGAGTGAGTGTGAGAGTGAGTGAGTGAGTGAGTGTGAGAGTGAGTGAGTGAGTGAGGGAGTTTGAGAGAGTGAGTGAGTGTGAGAGTGAGTGTGAGAGTGAGTGAGTGAGTGAGTGAGTGACTGAGATTAATAAGGCTGACTCTCAGAATGTAGTTGTCAAGCATTTTCACATGGTTTGAAGTGTTTTTCAGAACCCAATGTGATATTTCCCTTTATTTATAGACCTATAACATATAACACATTTGATTATGTCCCACATAACATGGCATTCTGTCTTGATCATACTGAAATATTCAGCCATTTTTAAAGGAAGTATACATTTCCCTGTTACTTAAATTATAGTTACTTATGCATTTAGCTGGCTGTATATGGCTAGCTCAAGCTGTCTTTCACCCATCCATCCATCCATCCATCTATCCATCCATCCATCCATACATACATGCATCATGTTTTCCATTTTAACTTCCATTAATAGCATCACAAATTTTCTGCATTTTCTCACCAAAGTATTTCC
>NC_080722.1:8317500-8335000 GCF_019097595.1 Hemibagrus wyckioides
GGATGTTTATACAGCGAGGTGGCAGACGAGCTTAAATTACATCCAAATAAATACGTTAATTAATGAATGAATTAATAAAACATCTATCAACCATCCTATTAGGAGGCATCCAGTATGCAGCGTATGATTTGAATCCCGAAATGATTCAGTCGCTTGGACTTTTCTCTTTTCTCCCTCATATATTTTTCCTTCGGCTGGTCTGATGATTAACATGTAAACAAAAAAGGTGACTGTTGCTGTGTTTTATCTGTCAGAGAGCACATTTGTCAAGAAATCAATTGCAATAAATCACCAGCCCAACTGATTTACAGAACGATTGTGGAATTGATTTGCCTAATGAATCATATCATCCACCCAATTATCTTGTGAGACCTGCTCAACAATAGGCCACTGAAGATCAATCGTAGGAGGGCGGGAAGGACAGGGGAATTAGTGGCACATGAGAGACTCCATGCTTCACAGGGCCAGGAAAGTGTGAGCTAGAAGGCCGTCTGTTTGGAGAAGATGATCCAGCCTGAATAAACGAAGATGCAATTTAATGAGCTGGCGTTATGAACATTTATTTGCTTGGATGTAAACTAATTCCAGTAGGAGAAGATGGAATGGTAAAAGTACAGCATGTCACACATGTAGCTGAATCTGTTTCTATTAGGACTCTACTAAGACATATAAGGCTTGACGCAGACCAGTTGTGAATACTATACAACCAAAAACCTCTATGATATTCCCTGATCACTTCAAGCCAACCATATCAGGATCCATGTAAGCATTTTAGAAAGCAGTTTGTATTTACACATTCTAGCTCTTTTCACACCCCACTTAACTCTGGGTTATCAATGATGTAAACCTCCTTTAACCCCAGAGAAGGAGCATTTCACACTAGAAATCTAGAAGCAGGGTTTTTACCTGGGGTTAGTACCTCTTTTGCAGTGAAGAGAAGATGCGTCTTTATTATTAGTCACATATAATTATAAGTAAATTTCATTGCATATCCTAGCTTGTTAGGAAGACGGGGTCAGAGCACAGGGTCAGCCATGAGAAGGTTGAGGGCCTTGCTCAAGGGCCCACCAGTGGCAGCTTGGCCTTGACCTTCCGATCAACAACCCAGAGCCTTAACCGTTTGACCCAAATATGTGTAGTGTTATTATGGAGCATGGCATGCTTAGTAACAGACACTCAATCAGAACTTGAACATCATATGCAAATGAGAAGGTTAACCTAGGATGTAGGAATGTAACAGATTATGACTAGCCAGGATTAATTGTTAACCTAGGGTAAAGTATGAGCAGTGTGAAATGTGGAACAAGACAACCCAGGATTCATTTACCCCGGGTTTAGAATCACAGAGTTAACTAGTTCAAGTATAAAAAGCCCTAGGAGGAGCAGGTAGTGTTGCTGCCTCACAGCTTCACAGTCCGTGGTTTGAACCTGAGCTTTGGGTTTCAGTCTGTGTGGCATTTCACATGTTCCCTGTGTCCAAGCATGTTTCCTCATCATAAGAACATGCCAGTAGGTAGACTGGCTACTTTAAATTGCACATAGCTCTGAATGTTGTTCAAGTGTAGTACCCTCTGTACTATGCAGTGTGTATGTGTATTCCTGCCTCGCACCCAGAGTTCCTGGGAATCCTGACCGAATTACGATTAACAAATAAATAATTCACATTCGTATTTATTGATTTGACAGATTGTTATAGCTAAAGTGAGTCTGTATTCAAGTCGAGTCATTCACAGTGCAAAGTATCTAGCTCTAGTACTCCTTAACTCTAGCAGTAGTTTTAACACCAGCACTGTTTTAGGAGTTGAATAAAAGAGTGCCACTGGGTTCTGGGTAAAAAGGCAGCTACTGTTGAGCTGGATGTGGCTTTATATCAAAACCCTTTAGAGAGCTGTGTGTGTGTGTGTGTATTGGGGGGATGGAAGAGAAGGGTGGGCTACTGGAACAACTGGTATCAAGTGTCAAAGTGCCTGTAGAACGAAGGGAGAGGAAAGGAAAGAAGTGAAAGACAGAGATGAGGAGGCATCAGACAGCTAGGCATGGATATCACCATGGGTACCGACAGTTGAGACTGCAAAAACAAAGATTATGCCATGTAGTGGGAATGTGCATGTGGGAGAACAGGGGTGATAGGACTAGCTAAAAAAAAGAAGAAGAAAGGAATAAGAAAGAGCTGTAGCCCTGTTGCAGTTGGCCTTGTCTCAGAGTGGTGCCCAGTAGACGCCAGGGACTAAATCCCCAACTACCCCCACCACCACCACCCCTGTGAATCGAGTGCCTCATTGCTATTTTATTCATAGACAGTGATACATTTTGGATGCCGCCTTTGCCTTTTGTCCTGTGCTTGTTTAGCAGTCTAGCAACACTGCCTGGATAATATTTAATTATGAACAAATCTCTCTGTAAAAAAGTTGAGACCAAGCAACACACTGTCCATTCTCTTCTGTCTAATTCCTACCTGTAGGAAAGAAAGAGACACTCGAGACAGATTTACTAAACAAAAAGCTTCCTGCTGACTTCGGAGATTAAGATACCAGGCTAATAATAAGCTAAGTGGCCTTTCAAAAGACATTGTATCTATTAATTAAGAGTTTGAAAATAAGAAAAATACTTATAAATCAACAATTAAATCCAAAAGAGACTCTGAAACAGTATTGTGCATTCTCAACCCTGTTAGAAGTTATGAAAGTTGATCTAAAACACATTAACATCCATCTCTGAGACTAAGGTGAGGAGTGTGTATGCAGGACGAGGCTTTTGTACCGATGGATTCTCTCCTTTGGGAATCTCCAGAGCCCTGATTTACGGCCTGTGAGTGTGGTATTGAAGGCAGAGGCTCTATGATAGATAACAATACATAAACCCCTGTTCAAACCCATGCTCCTTACAAAACACACGTACACACACAGACGCACATATATGAGGGAGAAAAAATTGCTCAATATTGTCTTGCGTACTCTGGTACAAATTTTAGTGACTGCAGAAATAATTGTCCTAATAATAATGACAGCAGATGCTCCAGGCTGGCCTCGGCTCGCTTTGATTGAGCGACCTCTTGACCTTTTGGCTTTATTTCAGAGTGCATGGGCCGCAGTAAATGAATGAGTGTCCGTCTCTCTCTGTCTGGGGTTATGAGGGATTATTGACTTGGGTTTTTATAAATATTTAATGCTTGCATTAAAAAATATGGCAGAGGATGGCCATTAGGGTTGGGTAATAAAGAGGCTTTCTGGGTGATTGAGTGAGGTGCTGGGCTGTCCGGGGCCGACGCGAGGCCACTCTTTGATGAACAGAGAACACGTCACACACTGGACCACTCTGTCTCCGCATTTACAGAATCCACAGAGAATGAGAAGCAGGGCTGGATGTTAGAACAGTGCAGGGCCACAGGCCTGCAGCTGCTCCTGTAATTGCCTTAATGGCTGTTCCTTTGTGCCTTTATGACCAGAGATACTGCACAGATTGTTCTAAAGTGTGTCTATTTCCTCATTTTCTTTGAAGCAAAAAATAAACAGCTGTTTATTAGCTGTTTAGTATTTTGTAGAGCTGTATTATGTTTACATATTGCTTTTCTAGTAGATACGCCTATACAAGCTTAACTACAAACTGGGCAGTCTTAAGCTAATAATCTGCTATAACTACGTACACACTGACTGCTAAACTTTAAATACTACAGCACCAGTCTCTGTACTCCTACATGGTGACTGTTATCTCAACTCAACGTCAAAGATACTTCCCCAAATGGCATGCGGCCAAAGATCGATCCCTAATCTGATTGGGGGTTGTTTTACTTCCTCTGATAGAATTTAGATTTGCTCTCAAGTGCTTTTTTCAGTAGATAAAAGAAGTTATTTGAAGGTAAAATGGGGGTTTGATTCTCCCTAGCCGGTATAAAGACAGGGGTTCTTCATTGTCCAGTTTGTTCATTGTAATAATTGTGCGAGACACAGATAGGCGTCACGCCGCGTCCTCGGCAGGTAGGAGCTCGGTTATCAGGCCACAGATCATCCATTGGAGGCAAATAAGCACAACAGCTCACATTCAAATGTTGTTCTTTGGCATATTGACACTGCAGCTATCAGGCAGCCCTATTATCTGAGGCAGGGCCAGATCTATGCCAGCGGGCGGTTGCATAATAACCTGCAAATCACTGATGCAAGCGCTCTGCATCTTGTTAATTGTCTACGTTCTGAGCAGGAGAAGAAAAAAATTGAAGCAGGCCCGTTGTCTTGATGAGAAATTGACATTTTCTGACCTGCTAACCAGAGGCGCTCATAGAAGAAGATAACAGCCATGCTTGTTTTTAAAGAGGGAGGCCAGTCGTATGTGGTCTTTATAAGGTTTTCGTTGGCTTGCTTGATGAGTATGGATTTCACCTTGCACCTTTTTAAACATAAGAACTATAAAGGGTTCAAAACGATACCACCCCTTTTAGGCATATGCTATCCTTGGCCCTCGAATTTATCGACTATTTATTTTCAGTTAATTAGAAAGTGACCGGGTAAACCTCAGTTTGATTCTTTGTGGTGCAGAGTGCAAAGCGTGCTAGCCACATGACTTCCACTTTGTTTCTTGTAAACAAAACTAGGCAAAACTAGAATAAGTAGAGCATAATATAATAGGCTGAGAAGAAAAGCAGTAATAGCAGAAATTTATAGTCTTTAAGTATGGTGGAAAAAAATAACAGTGGAACCTCAATTTTCCCATTAGAAATAATGTAAGTGCACTTAATCCATTCAAGCCACTCAGAAATATTATCAGTATTACCTATTACCAAGGGTCAAGGGCCCTCACAGGAAGTCATGCCACCAAGCTTGGGCTAAAAATAGAACAGACCCCCATGTAGTGCACACAGTCAACAAAAAAAGGCGTAAATCACATAGCTTTTGAATGCATGCCGAGGACAACATTGGTATCATGGGTTGACTCTTTCGAAACAGCTTTCACTTACTAAAAAAAATTGTAAACTCACTTCAGGTGACTCACAAGTTTTGAATGGCTCGTGGGCGTACACGCAACCAAGCCGGCGTTCGGATTGGTTCGCTCGAATGCTAAAAAAGCTTCAAATGTCCATGCAAATTTCTTGCAAAATTTCAATTCTTCAGGCAAAAATTCGTAACGGAGGGCATTTGTATGCCAAGGCTGCACTGTATATTAGGCCAGACAGTATATTAGTATACTTTGGAAACATTCAGGAAATTTTGAAATGTTAATATTCTAATGTTTAATGTTATATGTGTTATATATGTATAGAGTACAGAAAAGTAGCATGGAGCACTCAAATCTCCATCAGTAAACAACTGATAACTTACAGACTTGAACACAGACACTTTTTTATCATATACCACACATTTACAGAAGGGAAATGATTTATAATCACACTATCCAGCGTCACCCAAGATGAGGACGAGTTCCCTTTTGGAGTTTTCGGTTTCTTCCTCATATCGTATCATATCATAACCTCTGGCTTAAATTTAAAATGCATCATTTATATCCTGAATTTATTTATATTGATAAAGCTGGCTTTCCGACAATGTCTATTGCTAAAAGCGTTGTATGAATAAAATTGAATTGAATTGAGTTATTAGGGCGGTGAAGTGGCACAGTGAGTAGTTTTGCTGCATCACACCTCTCTGTTTCAAGCCTGAGCTCACATTACCATCTGTAATGAGTTCCCCATGATCTCCTTGTGTCTATAAGGGTTTCCTCCAGGTTCTCATTTTTTCTTCTACCTACCAAAACACACCAGTAGGTGTGAACAAGTGTGTTTACCAGGTATTCCATCTAGGGTGTATTCCCACCTCCCTCCCAGTGTTCCCGGGACAGGCTTGAGATCCAATCCTCAACAGGATAAATCAGTTCCTGATGCTCAATGAAAACAATTCCTTCGCAGCACATCGAAACTTTCCTAAAACAGAGAGACACCGGCTATTAAATGGATCGTGAGTCGAGTTCTTATGCCTCATATATGACCAAGCACTGAAAGGGAGCTGAGTGTTTAATTGGGAAGATCACAAGCTGTCATCAAATTCACAAACTGTATCCCACTTATGACAAGCATATGAAATCGCCTGGGCTGAAATTAAAACCCTGCCATTATAAGTCACCCTTCACGGGAGATAGCATGACTGCCGTAAAGCGGACCGCATTCTTTCTAGGTTGTAATTGCGTAACTTACATTTCAAACAGTGCGTTCAATGAAGCATCCAGCCGAATCACTTATTAAGCAGGTTCCCGATGAGACAGAGACAGTCATGGGCGAACGTGGTAGACACCTAGCTCGTGACCTTCGTCAAGGTTAGCACTGGCACTGTCCTTTCATTTTCCCTACATTGGCTAGCGCTACTGCTTCTAGTTAGCTAATGAAGCATGGATGAGTGACAAACCCCATGTGTGCCTGTAGGTTGTAATTCACATCATGCGCAGATGAAGAGGTTCGTCTGGCCAACTACTGGTGCCTTGTTAATGTCTACGAAATTTACACTTTTCTTCAGAGTTGCCATAGGCATCTAGTTTATAGCGAAATATCTGCCACAATGCTCTCAAGCGCAAGGCAGGAGGAACTAGCATGGAGAGGCCAAAGTGAAATGGCAGTTGTTCTTCAGGGATCAGTGGGCTGAGCAGGAGGGCTGCTTCCCCCCGAGACTGCCATTTTCTTCCAGGAACTCACAAGAGTGAAAAGATGAAAGCCTTGTGTCACCAGCTCACCCCAAAACACCCAGACTCGCCTTACAGTCTCTCGCCTACACCACACAACAACAAGTGCAAGTCCAAGGACTTAGCCGGTTTCCTTACGGCAAAGTTTTTATATCGATCTGTGCCAGAAGTGATTCCAGTGGGATTTTTTTGTTTTGTTTTTTGGTGAATAAATTTTACCCTAACTACATTGATAAAAATATCTAAATCTATTATTTGTTTATTTGTTTGTTTTGTTTTATCATTTAATTACTTTTTTAGTTAAAAATGGGTGGGGAAAAAAACTAGTATATATATATATATATATATTTATGCTTCATTAATGTTTCATCACAGAAACAAAAAATCTACTGCTATCATGTGATTAGCTTAGATTTCGAAAAATACTGAAGAGGTGTATCAAAAAAACACATATGCATCAAAGTTGTATTTTGTACATTCTTGGGTAGGTTTTTAAAAAAATAAATAAATTAATTAAAAGGCTTAAAATGGTACTAATATCTATAAGCATGAAAACGAGGGAGATTTCCAAAAGAATTACGATTACATGGAGGAGCCAGTCACAGACAAGAAATACTTTAATTAAATATTGTGTAAAATGAACATCTTTGTACAGTAAAATGTAGAAATGTTTACATAAACATAAAAAAATGTATACATGAAACAAAAATAATATTTTCCCCTTACAGAGTCAATCTACAATTTACTGAAATCTTCAGACTAATGGCAATAAAACACTGAGTGCATGGTCTAATTAGGCTAAAAAACACAAAAACCAGGTTGCAGTAATGACGATATTCACAAATACACTTCATGTAACCTTGGGTTCCTCTCACTTTCAAGGTGACTTCCCCAGCTCCTCCACTTAGCTAAGCTTTGTTGAGCTATCACAAAGCAAATGCATTGCACATTCATCACTCATTCCCTTCTACAGCTGCCCTTGCTTCCTGCTGCTAAAGGAAACTTGTGTGCAGATTGCCAAGAGGGAACGTCCCCTTTTGGTTTGAAACAGACTACTTAACAGTACAACAGGAGATTTACAAAGTGTTAAGTGCAAAAAAAAAGAAAGAAAAAGAAAGAGAAAAGAAAAAAACAAAGGGAAAAGAATTAGTTTTGCTGATTTTGGCACAGCTAGGCAAATCAAACTCATCGGGAGAGAAGAAGAAGGAATTAATGTGGACTGGTCAACTAATATGATTAGCTACTATGCGGCTGTATAATGGCGTAATTACAAAATGACATGTACAATATAGAAGATCTTAATCTCGGCTCTTCATATACGTTTATGATACAAAAATCTAACCTTTTTATTTTATTTTATTTATTTTTTTTTTCCCCTTGGATTATCAGTCTTACTTGAGGGAGTACAGCAAATTCAATGTTTTTAAAAATAAATAAAAAAAAAAACAATAATAAAAAATTGAGAGAAAAGAAACCGACAAAATAGTCAAAAGGATGAGGGGTCACAATAATCACTTTTTTATTTTTTTAGTAAAAAAAGGCTTGTGCTTTTTACACCATTGATCATTTTGAATGGTAATGATTGGCTTTGTGGTGGATGGGTTGTTATTAAAACAGCAGAAAGATTCCTCTCAACAGATTCAGTCTAAAGGCTTGGACAGAGCTTTTTTTTCTTTTTTTTTCTCCCCCCCCCCCGACATATTTTAATAAACAGTAGTGACTGACGTATGTATATTTCCATTCCTGCTTGCTTTTTTCCCCCCTTTCGTTTGAATCCTTTTTTTTTCGTTTGTTTTATTTAGTTTTATTTTATTCCTTTGTTCCCTGTAAACATGGTTGAGCTATAATGTGGCAAAGTCATGGGTGGCAGGTAAAAATGACTTTTTACATTCTACAAAAACAAAATTTACAACCACAATTGAATCTTCCCCCCCTGGGGCTGCTTGACATGCACATATTCTACTATTATTATTACAGCCATGTGTCACAAACAATTTATTTGACTATACAACAAACAGGTTTTTATTAAAATTAAAAAAAAAAAGAAAGAAAGAAAAGAAATTGTTTAGATAATTTAAAAATTAATACAAAAATAAACAAGGATTTGACTGTTCCTCAAAATAAACTGCAAAACTAAAAAAAAATAAAATAAAATAAAATAAAAATGGATGGAATTATTTTGATGTAACAAAATACAAATAAACATGTAAAAGACAATCTATTGATTACGAAAAAAAAAAAAAAATGGCGGCAACTGGTCTTGGCTTTAACATTCTGTGTTGCATCACAATATTGGCTATAATAAACATTACATATGAGCTCAAAATAAGAGAATGGAAAGCAATATACAAAAAATTTCAAAGATAAATACAATATTTATAATTGATATGTTACAAAAAACCCCTTAGTGATCGCAAGTGTTGGTGTGAAAGTGTTGCAATGTATAAGACTATTTTACTCCTAGCTGTTTTCAGTAGGAATAAAACTCTGTACTAAATATTTAAGTGGATCTGGAAAAAATTCAAGACGAGTGTATAAATATTTAGCTACAACTTTGGCAAAATCACAAAAGTCTACAATTGTATAACCACATACAAAACACATTAGGGAATAAGGAGCTAGAAGTAAAAGGACAACTTTCTGGTACAAGAAACATAGACTCCACAGTAGCCTAAGAATGCAATAGTATACAGTGCTAGCAAAAAGTTGAAAAACATTGCAGATCACACTTGCTTTACAGGAAGCTTTAGCAGTGGAAGTATTTTTCCTTCTTTTTCTTTTTTTTTTCCTTTTTTTTTCTTTTTTTTTTTTAAACCAACAGACAGTAGCATTTCGTCTCTGTTAGTGTGCTTGTTGAAGGCAAGAGAATTTTTGCGATATCAAAGTTACAATTTCTACCTACAATAAGTTACAAAGTTCATTTGCGATGAAGTATGCATGATAACATCTCCTCTGCCGGTTCCTCCCCGTTCACTCTTTATTCACTTTAAACTTTACATTTTTATAAATCATATGTTTTAGGTTATGTGATTTCCAGTTTGTTGGCTCTGCAGTATTGGCTTGGCCCCTATTTTTCTCACCACAAAATCAAAAGAAAGAAAAAGCAAAAAGCAAAAAAAAAAATAATAATAATAATAATGACCAAAACAAACAAAAAAAATGACTTCACATTATAGAGATGTGCGACGGCTGCGCATCACTCGAAAAAGAAACATTCAGAGACATTTCAGTGTGTTTTTCATCAAATGGCATATCCACAAGGTTCCTCCCCACACATAACAAGATCTAGCCAAGAACGAACCACAAAGGTTTATACAAAATAGGCATTTTTCCTTCCGTGATTTTTTTGTTTTTTTTTTCTTCGAGACAGAGAAACGTGAAAATATGACAAGAAATTCAGTCAATAAATTTCAAATGTCCATGACAAAGTTTCTTGCATGTCAATTTACATTAGTCTGAATAAAATCTTTAAAACAAAGTCTTTTTTTTTTTTTTTCCTTCCTTCCTTCCTCGGAATTAGACGGTAGTTGTTGGATAACTTCATGACGGATGCCGATCGTTTCGGAAGAACGTTCCACGACGTTCCCCGAGGCTCACTGCACAGACACTGCTGCTTTACAAGAGGTGGAAGTGCAATTTACATGGGAGGGACCACCAGTCCGGACATAGCTACAAAAAAAAAGAGAGAGAGAAAGATAGATTTTTAGTCTTAGATATCTACAAATAGATATGTAAGATAAAGAAAGCAGGGTATTTTCCTTCACTTTGACTGACGAGGCATGGCACAGTCGAAGGAAGACTGTCACGTCGAACATTTTATCGGGAAAAAAGACGAATTTGCGTGGAATGATATATTTTTTTCTAACAAGACACGCCGGAAAGCCTTTAACATTTTAAATAAGGTGCTTTCTGACATTTTCAGGAGAAAGTATCCCAGCTCCCACATGTGTGAGATTTCTTTTAGCGTTTTGTTAATGGCCATCAGAGAGGCCAGACTCCCAAGGGATCATGCATGCTGACAGCTGAGAAACAACACGGTCACTTCGGGTAACGTCACCGAGCCGAGCCGAGCGCTCTCTCCGGCCAGCGCGTGCATTCCTCTAAGCTTCACCTAAATTGAAAAATTCTCCCTCGACCATTTGCAATGCCTTGCTTATTCGAGATCTAAAGCAGGGCTGAAGAAAGAACTCACGGGATCCGAGCACTGAAGAGAGCTGTGATGAAGAGACAGAAGCGCTAAGATTTATGAACTCCACTCATCTACTCCACAATTAGGTGGCTAGTGAAGTGCCTGGATTTGTTTTTCGCCCTTTCAAAATAAAAAAAAAAACATCCTTTAGCTACTTTGTGGAGTCATGGTTGAAGTGCTTTTAAGTTTGCCTAAGCACCCAGTGCCATGGCATTCCTCATTAATTTCTGCAAACCACATATTAATAAGTGGATGCATGTAGCAGCATGAACTTTAATTTCCCAGTTCATTAGCTCTAACATTATTAATCTTGGATGCACACACTATGGCTAAAACATGTTTTCAAAGCAAACAACTCGGCCTTGACGGAGAGGAAATACAAGCGGGCTCAACAGGCTCGGGAAGTCGTTAATTTGCTGAATGACGCTGTCCTGCCGAGGATTTCACAACTGTTTCTTTCTGTTATCGTGCCGACTTCTGAGCACCACCTCGCGTTACAGCGTTCATCAAAACAATGTCTTACTCCGCTGGCACAGGAAGCCAAAGCTCAGTGCCTCTCTATGAAATCTTAATGCGTCTGCTCTGTAAGCACCATATAAGACCCATTGTTTTCATAACTGCAGTGGAAAAAAATGTAACCAGACACAATATTCAGAGGAAACGGCAAGGACTCTGACGTGTGTGTTTGTGCTTTCTCAAGGCTGCGAACGTACAGATCTTTCATTCAAGCTGTGCTCTGCAGTGAAGATCCTTGTTCAGTCACAACCCTTGTTCATGTGTGACCCCAGAACACCTGGCGAAGTCGGTTGAAGGCACATGGGAATTTGTGCATATGATGCATAGAATGCGGTGAATAATGTATTAGTCGGCATTTGTTTGGGTTAAGATTTCCCCGGATTGGTCGCGGGACACAAACACAGGACGTCAGTTCGACTGTGCCAAACCTGCTGAGAGTCGAAGTCTTGTGAGACTCCCCTCAATCATTAATGTTAGATAAATAAATTGAGACATAAAAGCCAAGCATGCATGTTCCATGCTACATGCAGAATTCTTATCAGTCATCCATCCACATGTTCACTCAGCCATCCACACACATATATATATATATATAATTGATACATGGCAGCCATGTTGAAAAAGCAGCATGGCAGCAAGAAAAGGGGCATTTTCAAGAGAGCCAAAAAGAGTGAGGCAGCAATGCGGCGTCATAAAAGGAGGGAGGCGGCTCTCACCTTGAAGTCCATTGCCATTTGCACTGGTGCAAGAAGGAGGTGGAGATGCTTGGGGCCTGACAACGGGGGCAAAGGCGCTCTTTTGTTTCACTGCAGAGATGACATTGGCAGGTGAGAATGAGAAAATGCCGTGTGTACTGCTACAGTTTGAAGAGAGGCTGACCGAAGAGGCTGCCATGGTAGGGCTCGATGGAACTACTGCAATAGAGCAAACATAGTCACCACTCAGAGAGAGTTTCACTTTCTTTTCTTTTTTTTTCTTCTTCTTTCCTAACAGACGAGAGTCAGGGAGAGCCAGGCCTCGCCTCTTTTTCAAATAATAATCATGGGATGAAAACAAATCAGGGAAGAATGGACATGAAGGAACGATCACTCTATATTGGGGGGGGAGGGGAGAGTTGTGCGTGATAGTCTTTCGTCTGCAAACAAAACGAATGTAAATAAAGGAAGAGAAAATGGAGATCGGGATGGAATGAGATGGGATGTCCTGCCTCGGCCACTTGCTGGATAATAGGCGTCTTTATCGACTCTGACGATAAAAGGAAGAAGATTTTTGCTGTTTAAGGTAGAATTTGTTGCTCTGTGTCAGTGGCCTACTCAATTGGTTCATGTGTTTTGTTTTGTTTTGCGTTATTCAGTTTTTGATTCGTTTTTTTAAAGATTATTATTATTTGATTGGTTGGATCACTATGTGGCTTGTTTCGGGTGTTCAGCCTCCAGAGTCACCCCTCCTTTTATCCAGTAGCACACATTCCCAAAAAAATAAAAATAGATAAATAAATAAAAAAACAAAACAAAACAAAAAAAAACAAAACAAACACAAACAGACAACAGGAGTGTCAAAAGGAAAGGGAGCACAGGTGGGAAGAGCAGAGGAGGGGAAAGGGGGGTAATTACCTTGATACTTACTGCCGTAGGGCGAGTTGGCGGAAGAGCCGTTGAGGAATCCAGGCGAGCTCGGGACACCCAGGTTGGGCATGCCGGCATTTCCGTAGCCGTTCATGCTGTTGCTGACGGTGTTGTAGTTGGACTGCTGTGGAGTGCTGCTGGGCACGTAGCCGCGAGGCGACACGCTGCTCGTGCTACGGCTGTAGCCGACTGCAGGAAAAGACAAACGTACTATTGAAGAAAGAGTAATGAATGTGATTTCATTTCTAGAATGCATCTAGGTGCCATCTCCTGTCTACACGATCCTGCTGAAATGCTTCAGGAAGCCTTAAAGCATTATGCATTTCCTGAATATTTCCGTATGCGTTTTGTGTTTTGTTCACTTTTTCCATGAAGTCTTGCAAGAAAAGCAAGATTCAGAAATCTGGCTAAAGGGGACTTGTGGAAAAGGTCTGACAACTCCATGAGATCCACAGGCAGGGAAGATAAAGCTGAAGATCACATGTGTCACCATACCAAGTCCTAACACTTATGCTAGCTAGTCTTTACAAACATTAGCTTCCAAAGTGCAAAGTCCAAAGTTGTATTCACTGTAAGCTAGACACAATCATGTTCAAGGTCAAGGAAGTGGCACAATTCGAATAAAAGATTTGTGGTCATTACCCTGTGAAGTCTCGGAGACATTGACCGCCAGCTGGCTGCTGAAAGAATTGACGCCCATCATGCCTCCATGGGACGCGGTGTTAGCAAGAGACGGGATCTGGTTGTGGTTGCGTGGTACACTGTAGAGAGCTTCAGCGATGTCTGCCGCCCGCTTCAGAATGATCTCCTACACGACAGAGTGAAAGAGCCATGAGTGACATGAAGTCATGACGTCATTGTCCAGAAATTGGCTAATTATTTTCAAACCTCAAAAAAAGGCCTGAAAACTGCACTTTTTACAAAAAATTTAACACCAAATTCAGGACATTTTCCATGCAGCTCTAACAAAAAAAAGAAGAAAACACCATGGATCGTTGCTTTTGAATATGTATTAGACCTCTCAACCACATCTGAACAGCACTGCTCTGTAGAATGTGTTTGAGAAAAACACCTTTCGGGCCAAGTTCAAGGTTATTCTCCCATTTAAATCAACTCTCTCTCTCTCTCTCTCTCTCTCTCTCTGTGAATGTGTGTCTAAGTGTATTCGTTTTCATGTTCGTGTGTGTGTGTGTTTGTGTGTCGTAAGCGATTAACTCCTCTTTTTGCTCCATGTGCAGCAACCACAAATAAATAGCGAGAGAAAATAGAAATAAAAAAAAAAAAAAGCACACACTCTTGGTGTAATGACACCCTGCTACAGTACAATGGCCTGCAGCTAGCTTTGAAATGTAGAAAGAGGAGCATAGCAGGGGGAGAGAGGCACTGATTTAATTACAGCCACTGTACTGAGGGAGAGGGAGGGCAAGAGAGATAGAGATAGACAGAAAGAGAGAAGGAAAAAGGGGGGAGAAGAGGGTGCTCATTAGCATGCACTGGTGTAGAGGGTATTTTACCTGGTTGTTGTGGGGCATGCCGTACAGAGCCTCCACAAGGTCAGCTGCTCTCTTTAGTAGAACCTCCTGCAGCGCAAACACACACACACACATTATAATGAGTTGCAGAAATGCAAAGTGTAATACATGTGCATACAATCAATCCCGTGTTTACTGTATGGTTTATTTATGATATTAGCGACGTGTAAATACTGTATATACTATCGAACTCATATTTGATTAACAGTCATTTTAGGAAGGATTTCCTTCTCCTCAGACCTGTTTCTTTTATTCACCATGTATTACGTGCCAAAGCAAGTGAAGTGGTGTGTAACCTCTAAGCTAAATGAATCAAAAATAAGCACTTGAGTTTTAAATGCTGTGGCCTACGGGGTATTAAACAAACAAACACACTCAAACACACACACACACACACATGCACACACACTCCAAGCGATACATAAAGCAATACAGGAGCGACGTACGGTCGGCTAAATCCACCCACTTTAGCAGCGAAGAACAATGAGTCATTTTCCATATCTTAATTAAACTGGCAGAGTGCTCAAAGACAACATCTCACCCTTTAATTCATGCCCCAAATTTGTAGTGGAGTTCAATGCCAATTCCTCTTTCTTCAGAACAATAAAGTGAATTAGCTCGGGTTAATCTAGTTCTTTCATAATGGCATTAGGAAATTTTTCAATTAACCTCTTTCACTGGCTGTTGTAAAGGACTTCATAAATGAGTTCTCGTGCCGAGCTGCCTGAGAGGCTGCGCCCGGGGACCCGGGTGCCCACAAACCCCATCTTATCCATGTCTGCATGCCTCCCCTCCTACTTATAGCACAACATGGATTAACTTTCTGCTTAGCTTCCCTTCAAAAATTACACCCAGCCTGCCAACAAGCCAACACGCCACCCTGATCCAGGACGTCTCGCTTGGCCTAGCCTATTGTAGTTTCTTTTTCTTCTCTGCTGCAACTCATGCAGCTCGTGCTGTTCAGTGAGGGTGATGCACTGGATGATTATCTTATTATCTCAATGTCTATTCCAATATTGAGTATTGTTTTTTTTTGTTTTTTTTCTGGACAAACTGTTTCAATATGCACAAGCTAGTTCTAACCTCAGCTCTGTCCTTGCTAGCATGTTCACCCAATCCCACACTGTTTCTTAGCATGGCTGACTGGCTTCCTTCCTAGTCACGGCCGCCATCTTGAATCCGTACTTATCAAGATTAATCGCATAAGTCGGGGCTTTTGGTGCGTGCACCATACGTTTTATAGAGACGCTGTCTAATCCTGAGAGGGAGCGGATGAGTGGCTTTTAAAATGGGCATTTAGCTTAGAAATTGCTGTCTCTGCTTCATGTTGCATGCATCTAGTTTGCATACAAATAAAGAATTACACTTGTCACGCGGCAGGTACAATCAATGAAAGGCCCAGCTGTCTTAATCCTGTCCCATCAACCGGTTCTGTGCTCTTTCTCCCCCTCTTCATCTCCCTCTCTCTCTCTCTCTCATTCTGAGCGAGATAAAATGTTTTTCTGCAGTGCTAATAATTACTCATCATCTCCGCCCGTCATATCACAAGACTCCTTATACATCGCTCCCAATCTAACCTGACGATTACTACAATTAAGACTGAGACGAAAGCCTGCCTGCGCCGAGACTCTCTCCAGCTCCTTGTCCATATGGCACCCGGGCCGACGAGACGTAAAGATAGTTTAAGGAAATCATGTCTCCTCTCCACTTTAATCTGTTGTTAGCTACAAGGTGTCTCTGCTAATGAAGCGGATTTAGCGGCCGACGTTGGAGTGTGACGAGAGAGCAGGCCCCTATTGGCGGAGGAGACGCCGGGTGGGTTTGTTTTGTTCCACTCAGCCTGCCGGCCTCACGCTGGGAATATTATTAGCGGTGAATGGTATTTGAGAAGCATTTCGATGTAAATTCATGAGCGCCGCGCTAAGTGTAATTGACTCCTCTTTTCCTCCCTTCGCCGAGACGTAGCAGACTCCAGGTTAAACGGAAACTATTAAAGCTCAGAAACGATCCCCAAGCTTGCTTTCGTGACAAATGCGGCCGGTTATTATTACAAGCGTTTGCTGTTCTGCCCGTGGACGTGAACCATTTAAAACGGGGCTCTTCTTGTTATCACGGTCCAATATCTGGAGTGGTACACAGTGTATCAGCAGCGTTGCAGGAGACGGGCGAGGTGAGCTGGCTGGAGGTGCTAATGTCATTCTAAAGTGTAAAGCAATTATTCTGTTAGTTCTAGCCTCAGGTTATGAATACATTGAGGAGCGCGGGGCCCAATAGATGTAGCTACTTCAAAAAGCCGAGAGAAAGAAGATGAATTTTAATGCATGGGTAATTGCTCGACATGAATGCATTTCTAATAAATTTTCTTGTATATTAGATTGAGGAGGAAGCGGCATAGATTTGTGCTCGCCAGCTCGAAACGAACGGGAGAGGAATGGAAAGACGCGAGGCAGCCATTAATTTACGAGCAAAGCAGGCAGGTTAGCACTATATCATCGCAATAAAGATCATTTGATCAGCACAAACGAAAGGAATAACATCTAATCAGATTCCTATTTCTCTCTTTTCACTCTGGTCTACATGGAGAATAATGGACGATAGCGCTTTCGAACGGAGAGACTAAGCAGAGCGAGAGCCAAGGCCCCCTTAGCAATCTCGTCCTTCATCACATGACTGACTCCTGATATTGCCTTTATTCTCGCTCCCTAGCTTCGTATATAAATATGTTCATTTGACGCCCTACGCCCGGGATTGAGCTGGCAAATTTTGATCTTATCTAAAATTAGGGAGGTAAACTTCAATTTGGTGTTCCTCTCCCTCTCTCCCTCTCTTTCTCTCTCTCGACGTACATATGTAGCAGCGGCATTATCAGCGTACGTCCGAAGCAATACAGGCTCGCCGTATTGGTTTTCTGTCCCGAGCACAATTACCCATCAAAGCACGGCCATTGTAGATTCCACACAACAGGAGGAAAGAGTGGAGGGGGA
>NC_080722.1:8340000-8372500 GCF_019097595.1 Hemibagrus wyckioides
TGTTGACCTCCAGACGGCCCTTAAAATCACCCACACAGACCATTTTAGTCCACATTTCGCTCTCTGATTCTTTCCTTTGCTGAGAAAGGTTCAGAAATGTAAAGAACAAATTGAGTGATAACAGCGTTAACTAGAGAAATTTCCAACCTCCTTCTTTCCCTCTCTCTCTCTCTCTCTCTCTCCTTCTCTCTCTCTCTCTCCTTCTCTATCTCTCCTTCTCTCTCTTTTTCTCTCCCTCCCTCCTATAGATGACACCAAATCCACCCCCTTACTCAGAGTATAGTGGGAATACAAAACCTTCGCAATCATTCTCACAATCTTTCTCACGCACACACACACACACACACAAACACACATGCTCCAGTCACTGAAACGGTGCTGGTCTATCTGAACCAGGCCGGACCGTGACCCCTCCCCGTGGGCTCTGTGCCAGCCCCCTTGCCCTGGGCTCAGCCAATCAATAGCACTTTCCTGTTTTGGAGGCGGGTAATTATGAGGTGGAGAGAGTGGGTGACCTCTCACCTGTCCCGCATTGCATTGCTGATATTAAGATAAATTGCCCGATTTTGGGTAAACATATGCTGCAATTCAGCCTGTCAGCAAGGGTTTGCTCAAGGATAATTTGTATTGATCTATCTGCTTCTTCCCAATGCAGCTCGCTGACCTCACGGATAATGAGAGAGCAAGAGAGAGAGAGAGAGAGAGAGAGAGAGAGAGAGAGAGAGAGAGAGAGAGAGAGAGAGAGCACAGACACCGTTGATTCAGGACTAAATGCGTGTACACATATACACGTATATACGTGTCTGTCAGTGGCTGAGGGTTTTTCGCTTACATCTTCATTTCTCATCTCTTTTTTTTTTGGTTGTTTGTTTGTTCTATCCATCCAGAATGAATCAGGAAAGTGCTGCTTAGCTAACAAGCATAAATGAGCATGTTAAATCAAACGGGGTAGGCATCGCTCGCAGCGCTCTCACGATCTACAGAGCACCAGTGGAAAGAAGGAGTTGTGTCTGCTAATGAGCTAGCAGCTTTTATTCTAAAAGAGAGGACAGAAAACAGAAGAGCTCTGATTTTGACATTGACAGACGACAAATCTCAAGCTGCCTAGTGCACAATATCATGTTTTCAGTCTTGGTTCTTGTTTATAAAAAAAATAAATAAATAAATAAGCAGAACTTTTGGGCTAAGACATAGGTTGAAATCTGACTGTTGTCATGCCTAGATCTTCAGCTTGCTTTAAAATTTAGTTTCAATTGTAATTTACACAAATTCAACACATCTGTCTGAGTGAATATGTGTGTATGCTTGAGCTCGTCTTCATACGAGCGCATCTGAGCAGGACATCTGTATATCTGAAGATGGAGTGCTTTGACCTTGTTCTCCGAGATTGTACGTTGTCATTCCTCACGCCTGACACTCCACACGCCAGAAGATACATATCTCTGACATGCCTCTTTTTCCCGAATAACACAGCCGTTTCTACAATAACAGCCCGGGAAAAGTGACACATCTGCTGTAAATCTTGATGAATTACGGCCCACCCTGCATCTTGAAGTTATGAAACGGTGCAAAGTTAAGACCAAAGCGCGAGGAAAAGAAATATGACGGTACCAAAATATTTGAAAGGGACTCGCTTGTCAGTCGTGTGTCACGATCGGCTCTGTGAAGAATATGGCTCAAAGTCAGCGATGTGATACCGTCTAAAACCTCGGCCGTGTTAATGGCGTCCGGGATCAACGACAGATCGGAGTCGATGATGGAACAAAGTGCGACGACGGTGGGAGCAAAAACCCGGAAATAATCGAGCGCTGCCTCTTTTTATTTTTTTTTCAGGCTTTGTCAGCTCTTTCTTGCGAGCTGTACATTTTGTCAGTAGGTATTACAGAATTTTGCAAAACAGCAATGTTTCTTCTGACAGCAGGTTGTGAGTGACGCACAATTTTTTTTTGTTGCCAGCAAAGAAAACGAGGAACTTTGTACAGATTGTACAGAGAGGGGGGGAAAAAAGGAAAGGGGGGTGGTTTAACTTTGATAAGTAGACGCTGGTGTAATTGTGCTCCTTTGAACAAACATGAGTGAAACCAGTAGGCTCTCGACTGGCATTCCACGCCCACATTATGGCCTATTATGATAAGGCTATATCTTTGCACAAGATAATGAGTGGCTTTATTGCTGCTGCTTGCTATTACTTTGTCTAATTATACTTAACTGCTCCGAGCTTATCTCTGCTCCACCTACGCCATCAAAAAGTCTTACCCCCACCACACACATGCTGGGTTTTTTTTTTTTTCTTCCCTCCGTAACCCAAATAAGGGAGAAGGAAAAGAGGGGCTTTAAGGAAAGGCAAGAAAAGAGCAGGAGGAGAGAGGTTACAGTTCAGAGAGAGTTTCAGTATAGCGCTGCGCCTCTGTGATAGTGAGAATGGAGTGAGCTTTCTCAAGGGAACAAAGGACGGCCGTTTAAAACAGGCATGAAATACCATGAGCTCGGACAGTAGTGCCGGTGACAAATGTATGCGCTCTCTCTCTCTCTCTCTTTATTCTATCTTTATTTCTCCCCCACCTTCTATTTAAGACATGCCAACGCTAAGAAAACAACAAAGCACAGACAGGAAGCATCTTTTAATGCCGTACAGCCATCGTTCCAGCCCAGTGGAGGAAGGAAGGTGAAGTGAGACAGACGGAGGATTGGGGAAAAAAAAAGAAAAAAAAAGCTTTCATTTACTCTAATTCCTCGCTGGCATAACAAAAACAGGAAAAGATTCATTTGGTTCCAAACAAGCTGCAGGATTCATTTCAGCTAAACCAATTCAGTTTTTCAACTCGTAATAATGCGTATATCCCTTCTAACCATATGCCTGTAATAATATAGTTAGTTTCCTCTTCACAAAAACAGACCACTGCTGTAATTATAATTTCATTGAGCGGGCCCAGACATATAATCTACGCTGAGCAATGAGACATTCGTTACTGTCAAACCCGAACAGAGACATAGAGTATGAGGCTGAGAGTGAGAAAGGGATGAAAAAATAAAGAGAAAAAGACGAGCTCGTAATATAAAAATGAAGTCGAGCCCCAATCGCGTCGACTCAATACAAGGCCGTGCCTCTAGAGGGGGTTAGCGATTTCAGTGACAAAGTGTGATTTGCCGACAAGCGCTTTACACTCTCAATTCAACAGAAAGACGCCAATACTGATTATATCAGAAGGCGCTTATGAAATGAGCCTCGGAATGTTAATTGAATAAAGTAGGGCCAGGTGAAAAAAAAACACACGAGGAACAAGAGTGATAGGCTGTAATTATCACACCCTGGCCAGAGTTATTCTGGAAAATTCTTCTCATAGAAGAAATACAGAATTATCAGCAACAACAAAGCTTAGCTGCCGGTTTTGTAGCATTGAAAATGCAGAGCCTAAGTGAAAAAAGACGGATGTGAGAAGAATTCAAGGCTGGGGGTTTTCTTCGACCTGGTGCTAACTTCATTTTATTGCCAGCTGTCTCAGAAAGAGCTATTCCATCTCTAAGAAATTCAGATGCTCCGGAAATTAAAATTTCAAAGATCTTCAGAGGTGGGTGTGGGGGGAGGGGTGGGGAAAAAATCAATGGTGACAGATCAATGCTCATAGAAATTTCATGAACTTTGAACCGATACAGGCATGATGATTGGAGTGGGAATGGATGGAAGGCAGGAGAAGACTCCTAGCACTCGGACAGAGACAGAAAGCCACTCTTCTCCAGACCATTGCGCCCTTTCATATTTTATTCCACTGACACAAATTACATTTTGAGTCTATCTCTATAACAAGGAGGGTACAAAAAAAAAGAACCCCCTTCCCTTCCCATCCCTCCTTCCCTCCCCTGCCCCTACTCCACCCTTGACCACTGCCCACTCTGCGCTTCTGTCGTCTCTCCTACATCGATGCTTGTAACCCTTTGACTTTTGACTACTATTACCAACAGAAACATGCCTTATGCCTTAACAGCCAAACTAAGATGCTGAAAAATCAGACTTAGATAATCTCATGTTCAAATTAATACTGTGAAAAAAAAATCGATACATGGACAGGGTGCAAAAAAAAAAAAAAAAATCAATAGGTCCGTTAAATTATTGCTGCATTTTTTCCTCCTCGTCCGAGATGAGTTAAGTTTGCTCTGGCTGTCAATACATTGCAGCTTTTAGCAGTAATCTATAAATAAAACTACTCTGGAAAAGGATACCATGCCCAGGTCTGGATAGGTGAGGAGTGTATAAGGGGAGAAGAGGATGGGATGGGAGGAGAAAAGTGCGAGTCATCCATCAGAAAACGCTCTGGTCACTGGAGCACAACTAATGTGTGTGACTTAGTGAGGGCGAATCTATTTAAAGCAGCAAGAAACAGGAAAAATTGCAACGGCCAAAAGAGGAACCAGCACAACCAATTATATCTAAATGTTTTTTTTTGTTTTTTTCGCTCTTTAATGACAGACTGTGTACTCCCAGAGTCCAGAGATAACAACATTCCACTTTTTCCCACTCATTTTGTGAAATATTAAATTGATTGCAATAAACACGAGGAAAAATATTCCAAAATGAATCCCATTTCCAAAGACCTGTTGCAGGTGAAGTCCTTTTGGCTTGTGGACTCCTGCTGGCTTCTTTTTAAGAGGATTAAGGGGTGTGACGAAGATGGCTCTGATTACATAATCGCCCTGCTTTTGATTACTACTGGTTGTTTCTCCTTGTGTGTGTTTGAGAGAACGAGAGAGAGAAAGAGAAAGAGAGAGAGAGAACAGCTATCTGATCCAGTGTGAGGGTGGAGAGAGGCTGATGTGCTGATAGTCTCTTCTAAATCGTCCTCTGATCGTCCAGTGATATGGCGTTTCATGTGGCAGTGTTTAAAGAGTTTATTTACTGCCAGCCTCCCATTTTTCTGCCTTCACCTCCCGCTGCGTCTATCATTTCTGCCCAAGCAGCGGTGCCATCATGACCTCTATCAGACTGTTTCCAAGAACAACTTGAAGACAGGAGGCTCTCCAGCAGAGCTGAAGTTACACAGTTCTAAATGGTCATGTCTGGTTTTTAATAGCTTTTAAATTTCAGCAATTAGTCTAATAAAGGGACTGGGTTTGGTGCCAGAGTTGGTGTTTATATGTGATGTGCCAGGTCAGTTGAAGTATGTGGCAGTGTTGCAGAATGAAGTGGCGAGACGACCCTTTTGTCCTCTTTGGCGGATGATGAATGACTGTCTCCTTCTCGGCGCGTTTTGTCAGTTTTGGCGCAGCAGAGTCAATACCTTCACCTTGACGAGGAAACTTTGTGATTTATCAGGGCCACTGGCCAATGAACAGGCCGGAAGAGCCAGACCCTCTGAGATACAAAGAGTGGCCTTTGGTCAAAGTCTTCTCGAATGGAATGGTGAGAAGGTGTATGATAGACAAATGGCTCTTGTTAGAGGCAGCCAAAAAAATGAAGAGGGGGAGTTACAGAGGGAAGGAGAGTGAGAAAAAAAATGCTTGACTTGAACTAATAACAGAAAGGGGCCGTGGCGGTCACTGTGGGTCCAAAGATGAAGCACCCTGTCACGCAGCAGGTTGGGAAATTAGCAAATAATGTTCCTTGGCCCTGATAAATGGGTGACAGCTCTCCTTCGCCAATCATTTTTTAACATTTTGATGCATGTCTACAATCCCATCGGAGGAAAGGAAAAGTTTACCGGCCCTCAATTTCCGTGTGATAAATGGTAGCCGGTAAATGTACGATTTCTGTATGAGGTATAGTTCATTTTAAGCAATTCTGGTAAATGGGTGTCACTGATTAGGACAAATAGTCCAGAGGGGTGAGAGCCCCAGTGGTACATCTCTCTCTCTCTCTCTCTCTCTCTCTCTCTCTCTCTCTCGCTCTCTCTCACACCTCCTTTCTCTCAGCTCCAGTAGAGCGTTGAGGCCAGGCTCTCGCAGTGACCATGCAATACCTAAATAGAAAGCAATAGCTTTGATGCAATTAGAGTCCAATGCTGAGCTATATTTATGATTGCTGTCATTGTTCTAAATGATTTCTTCTGAGCCTTTCTTCCATCTCACCTACCAGCCAGACTATTTCTACTCTGTTCTTAGATGAGTGGGAGAGAACAGGATGTGTGTCTTGACATTAAAAGCTAAAGGTTTCCATATGTAATCCCATCCACACACAAAGGCTACTTGTTGTTTAAATGAACACTGTTTACCTTTCAAATCCCTTACATGGTAAAGAAAGGTAAAAAAAAAAATAGGACAGTCTGTCAAATCCAATAAAGGAGCTTAAAGGGAACATCTGGAGAAGGGTTTCAAAATTGCATGATCAGCTTGGGAGGCTATTGGCAGGAGGACAAACACGTCTGTTCCTGTTTCATTTATTTTAACATATATATGTAGACCATTCTGACAGGCTGTTCAGCCCTAGACCTGATCGATGGATAACAGATATAGGTTTCAGGTGCAAACAAAGTGCTACCAAAAGGCGTGTGGCATAGGTAAAGGTGAAGGTGAAGGAGGTGCAAAAATCACAGTAGATGAAAATCATAAGCATATAAAGGTATGAAGTGTAGAAGAGCACGAAGCAGGAAAGCCAATAAATTCCTGGAGACTGGAGTTGTAAATAACTTCATATACACACACACACACACTTATACACACACCATGACACACTCCAAAACAAACACTTGCACGTACACACACTGGCTCTGCATCCATGGATGATGGGTATTAAATGACACTCTGTTTTAGACGAGGGACTCACAGCTCATAAAGCTCTTACACACTCTCCGTGTTTGTGTGACCTTACGGTCTGCTCTGATGTCATATCATGGTTTTATTGTGCTCTGCCTGGCCTGCCACACATTGAGCATCTAGCTCAGAGCTATCATTTCACTGCTGACCCCAACTCTCTACTCGAAGTGTCAGAGAGAAAACCAGAGGAAGAGACAGACGAGGAATGTGTGAGGACACGGCCTGCCTTTTAAAGCCAGACTGGAGTCGTTTGCTTAAGGAAGGATGACCTCTCAGACAGGTGGCTTGCGCTGCCATGATGGAGAAGAATTATCGACTCTTAAAGTAGTGCACTGTTTCTGGTGACCCAGCGTAAATCTAAGTGAGTGTGAAGGACCTTTATGAATCCAAATCAACACTACTATCTACGGATGGAATACTGAGTATCGGATTGGACGTATTTTTCTATATACTCCACTGTCAATCTAATCTCTATCTAACACGCTCATGTGGACAGTATGGGCAGCATGCTTCCGTGTACTAAGAAAGAACAGAAAACATTCAGTGCTCTAAACGTATCACTGATAACGGAAGCAAGCGTTTTGTTCAGTAATAGATATTTAGATGATTTGATTAATAGCAGACAAATCTTCTAAAAAATGGTACTGGGGTTGGAACAATGCATGAACACACTAAGAGCTGTGTGTGTGTTTCCCCAAATAATGAATGGTGGTCACCATCTATTGCATGCAACCATAAAGTACTTGAGAACTGTTTATGTTCATTTTCTCTAATTCCTCTAGAATAGCCAGCCATTATTCCACTTAGACCAGCAAAAACACACTCTGTATGTAAACACACACACACACATGCACGCACACAAAACACATTTCCAAAAGCTTCTACTAGGGACCACCTAGGATTATCTGTACAAAGCAACCATTTATGAACTAATTACAAGCACAGGTCATTTATTCTGATCAATAACTCTCCTCACTTGGAAAAGTTTTAGAAGAAACAACATGCACATAGAGGAAGAACAAGAAGAGAGAGAGAGAGAGAGAGAGAGAGAAAGAGAGAGAGAGAGAGAGAGAGAGAGAGAGAGAATGTGAACGATGAGTTAAACAAAGACTCTGTAACCTCAGACCGTCAATTAAAGTAATGACCATAATTACAGCAATTAAAAACTGTATTGCTAATAGCATGCTGATAATAATTAAATAACGAATGCAGCTATGAGGGTGAAATGTTCTTCAGTCTGAAATGGTGACTGTTTCACATCAGGAAGTGAGTTATTACTGTTCAAACCTTTTACTATATTATGTTATCTTGTTATTTGTTGTCAGATATTAAAAGATTTTATTAACTTACATAGTTTTCGAGATCTCTTTGTTATTTTAGATTGAAATTAAGTGGCATACGCTTAGATTTTCGCATATATAATAATGACTTTATTTTATTCTATGATTATTATATGCTTATTATATAGTTATTACATGATAACTAAGTAATTATATAGTTATTACATAAGATCTAATGTTATCATTTCCATTAACCATGAAGTGTTTTTTATTTTGGTTCACGCTTTAAATCAGTAATATTCTTTGTAGAGTTCGTCTTGTGGGTGTTTTCTGACCAATCAGAATAGAGAATTTGACAGCAGTGTGGTATATACAGTAGTAATCGATCATATGTATTGTTATACTGATCTGTTTTATTAAGTTTAGGAAAAATTCGCCACAGACATCATGAGGAGAAACATCTGAATTTGACTTTGTCACCATTTTGAGCTTTAAGTATTAGCACATGGGTCTAAGTGAAAGGCTCAGGAAGTTTGTCAGGTCTGTAGAGCAGACATTAGTGTCAGTGCTCATATAACAGGCCTGGTATTAGGCAGCTCCCCCATCTAGAGTTTCATTATCTCAAAGGCTTGTTGGCCTGTGGTCTTGCCCTGCTCAGGGGGGTTAAACGGCCCAGACTGGGGCAGGAAAGGGGAACAGCTGCCCCTGAAGGAACCCGGTGTCCCACAAACCAACCCTTACCAACCCCCCACTACTCACTCACTCACTCTCTCTTACTCTCTCTCTTGTTCTTTCATACAAACACACACACACACACACAATTGAGCTCTAATTCCTGATGATTATCTCATTGTCCCGCTCAGTCTGGGATCTGATACTGAGCTTCCAGGTCAAGTATGGAGTGACCACATCACCTCCACTATCAGCCACACTAAGGGGAGATTAGCTAGACCTTACACACACCACACACACACACACACACAAACACAGACTGATTCAGGAGTACAAATACAATCTTCCATACACCCTGACCTTGCTTGCTCCATATATGAGACAAACAAGACAAACACACACATACCCACACACACACATACACACACACACACACACACATACACACACACACACTGCTGGTAACGTGTGCATTAGAGGTGGGTGTATTTACGCTCAGAGGAAAGGAGAGAGGACGTGTTGTAATGGTTTGAGATTAACAGGAGCTGGCAGCTGCCCCTTCACCACTCCAACAGAGAAGGGATAAGGTTACAGACAGGAAAAAATGGAGAGAGAGAGAGATTGAGAAAGCAAGAGAGAGAAAGAGGGTTATATAGTGAGCAAGCCCAGCTCATTTTCAGACGATTTTCCTACTCTCAACATGAGCATGCACCAGGAGAGGAGAGAGAATAACAGAAGAGAACAGAGATGGAAAGGGAAAAGGTGGACAGATAGAGAGAGAGAAAGAAATAAATGTCAGATGTCAAAATATTTTTAACCCTATCCCAACAATTTCATCAGGAGAAAGAAAGAAAGAAAGTCCATCCGTTCTCACTTACCGGTGTAGACGAATCGTCCTGGTGCTCCTTTGCAGAACTGCTTGGACTTGTAGGACAAGGTGACCTCCACGACCCCGGGGATGTGTCTGGGGGGAGTCTGCACTCGGATAGCATGGGGCGTTATCAACTGTCAATGAACAGCGGGCACAAACCGTTAGCACCGTGCCTTCCAACCTCCCATCACATGCTCTGCTATCACATGCTAACAAAGTTAGCTACGAAACCCAATTACAACTCGGATGCTAAATTAGTCTGTCAGCTCTCCGCGTCATATCCTATCCAGAGAACGGAGCATGGCCAAGTTCAAGGAAAAACCACAAGCTGCCTCACATTCTTTTTTTCCCTCCTTGTAGACTTTTTACCCCTAATTGCTTGATTATTTTGCAAGAGCTCGGTGCAAAATGCAGTCAAAGCCCAAGTGGATACGGCGCTGCTTAGCATGCTTGGTTGATCTGATTCCTTATCTCTTCATGTGATTAAATTGGGGAAGAAAAAAAAAATATTAAAACAAAAAAATAAATAAATAAACACTGATTGGCTTTCTGAGGGGCCTTCGCTAAGAAATATGTGTGAGCAGACAACTTCATCAGCATTCGTTTAAAGAAGCGCTACCCTGGATCCTGACGCTTGTACTGACTTTAAGCTGATTAGTGTCTAATCTACAGAGATGTTGTGTTGTTGTTGAGCATTAATCTGACACCCACGTGGAAAGAAACAGAAATCTGAACAATTATCGTCCCGTCCACTTCGGATCAGAAGCCTAGATTTGTATCGTCGACATGTTATTGTGCTAATGTTCATTTTTGAGTCATTAATAAAGACACAACACAAGCAAGTAGGCTTGTGGAGGGGTTTACACACTTTACCAGAATGTGATTGTCGTGGATTTTCAAAGTTTTTTCATACTATAATATTTAGCATTTAAATATTAATGAGCTTAGAATTAACAGGAACAAACAAAAACAAATCTAAGAATTGCAAAGTATATATTTAAACCTTTAAAGAAGATCGAACTGGTGTTGCTTGTAAATGAAATATTGTAGTTGTGTAATTGGTAAATTTAATACTTTTTTGAAGAAAATACAATTTAATTGGTAGATTTAAAAATTTTTTAGATCACCATAGATCTAAACGAACACTTGATACATTAAATAAAACTAATTTGAAATTAATTAGCATATGTACATCATTAATAAGCTTTCCAATGAAGTATTTTTTCTCTAAATATGATTTTTTTCTTTATTATTAGTATAAATATTTGAATTCCGTGTGAAATTGGGATTGTGATTTGTTCTACTCTCCATCTTTTTGTTCACACACACACACACACACACACACTTTCTTAAATCGACCACCACTACAGAAGCAGTCCTCACCTCGCTCCAGACGAGCATGGTGCCAAACACGACCTGCAGGCCGTCGAAGAAGTTGTCGCCGATGAGGATGACCGTGGCTCCTCCGGTGGTCCAGCCTTCACTGGGGCTAATGGCCTTTATGCACGGGGTAGCTGCTTATGACAGGACAGAAAACATTCCGCTCAGGACCGTGCTTTATCACACACGCAAACACATCCATACTCACACTCACACATTCACCAAAATACAGAACACACACACTGACTCCCTCACTGAGGGGCAATTAAACTCAAAAGCAGGCAAAGCATGAATGATTTGGGCCACGCGGCAACTAAAGGGCACGACTATACATCAGACTGCTCTCGTTTTTTTTCCTTCTTTCTATTTTTTAAAGCAGCTATTAGGAAGCATGCACAAAAAAGGAGAGAAGAAAGAGTAAGGCTTTTAATAACGATTAAATCCCGTCTACATGTAGCACTGATCTGACCAAGGGGCGATAATAGATGTTCAATTTTTGCCCACCGTGCAACTTTCACTTCAGAACTTATAACCTTTCTGTAGCCATGTTACTTCTCTGACTTTTTGTCTTCATCATTACGGTATAGCTAAACATTCCACGTTGCCCCTCTTGTCCGGACCGGGCATTTTCAATCAGTATAAATAAATGAATTATTTTAATGCTGTGAGTCTGATGTAAAATGAATTCTTGTTGGCTTCCAGTGTGAGACGTGTGTATTTCTCTCTTTTGGATAAACTTTTAGAATTTTTGTGGTTGAAGATAAGGGCTTTAAATTTTAAAGGATAATGAATGAGCACTTGGGGCGTCTCAGAGAGTAGGAATTGGTTTGATATCAACATTTACGTTAAACCTTTTCTGTGAAAAATAAATATATATTTTTTTGCATTTTTTTGGAAAATTTTGCAAAATAAAAACAGACATATTTATAAAATACTACAAATTCTTAAGGCACAAAGTGTCCTCTTTTATATGAGACATTACATGCTACTGTGCATTGTGACATGACAAAGAAATTCAGGGCTGAACATGAGCTCCACAAAACTGGTGTAAGTTTTTGGCTCATTTTTTGGCCTCTGGTAAAAAGAGTCCTCTTTCCTCAATAAATGAGGCTTTATCCTGTTCATATTATGTCCTAAATGCTAGACCGTATCCAGAGCTCTTCCTCTGCTCTCCTCACTTTCTGTTCCTTGTTCTTTTTTTTTTTCCTCCAATAGTTATTATAGAGGTGTGAGAGGGACACAATGGCCTCATGTTCTCATGCTCTGTGTTCTCAGCAGCCTGGTTAATAATGCACAGGAGACACTCGGCCTTCCTGTAAAAAGTCTTTCAGCCGCAAATCGTCACGGGAGCTCCGCAGTGACATCACCCGACACATCCCATTCCCATTCGCTCAGACTTCATCATACATTAGACCATATAGGAATTAATAACTGGAACTTCAGATATTATTTGGATTATTGGATTTTTTTGCTCCAATATTTTTACGTCATTAGAAGTCTTTATATATATAGTCTATATCTTTCTATAGAGATGTGTTAATATCTTATTAGATAGCAGAGAATGAAGAGTGGAATAATATCATAAGATTTTACGCTTATTAAAGATTTTAGATCACATTTGATACAAAATAGAATGAAAGGGAAAAATCATATATTTTATGATTTGTTTAGAAGATAACGAATTTTAAAATAAAAGGTTTTCACCAAATCACAGTTTATAAAAGATTAGATCATTCATTTTTTATTATAACTATTAATATATTAAAATGTCCAATAAATAATAATATGTAACCCTGTCTGTAATAATAATAATAATAATAATAATAATAATAATAATAATAATAATAATAATAATAATAATAATATGATGTACGAGCATTTCATGTGGACTGTAAGGCCAGGTTCAAGTCCCCATCTCCTTCTGTGTGTGTGTGTGTGTGTGTGTGTGTACAGCCAGGCCTAGTTAATCACCATTAGGTATTGTTGTGTTGAACAGGCCAGACAAGGCACCTCTCTTTGTTTGCCTTAATGTTGGACTAGTGGAGGTTGTATTTGCTCATTCCTCTCACATCTCCCAGAGCAGCAGAGGCTCCATGCTCTCTCTCTGTCTCTCTCTCTCTGTCTCTCTTTCTCTCTCTCACACACACACACACACACACACACACACACACACAGAGAGAGAGAGAGAGAGAGAGAGAGAGCTTGCCCTTAACTAAAGCTGTTGACTTCATGCTAATAAGTTCATACAAATTTTCATTTCTGAGGCTTGCGAGTGACATTTGCTTTTCTTAATTGCAGGCAGAGTGCTTGAAAGCAGATCAAGTCTCTGAAGACAGACACGGCTCCTCAAAGGGACTGACCTTCATCAACACTTCCAATTATAGCGAATCATTCACTAAAAATTACAGTAAACAAATTTACTTTGTGTAGGTGAGCAGACGGGAGGGACAGAGGAGGGGCCTGCATCTGTTTGTGTGTGCATGTATATATGTGTGTGTGTGTGTGTGTGTGTGTGTATAAGTGTGCGTGGGTGTGTGATGTAAAAGCAGACCCGCACAAGGGGACAGAGAGCAGCTGCGGTAAGAGAGACCACGGCATGTTGCCTTGGAATTTGCAATGACTCCCCCCATCATGCAGAAAAAGAGATTGCAAGTCGCCTTCCCTTCTGCCGTGTGACATTTGCATACACTTTCAATACAAGGTAGTGGGGGAACATGTGTTCAATGGGAGGCGTGGCAAAGCGAATTACACAGCGATCTAACTCTACGCGAGCACAATGTGTGCAAGCAGATGATGGAAAATGGAGAGAGCAGACGCAGAGGCAGAAGCCAAGTTCAACACACTTCCAGGAAGAGGATGAGAGAAATAAATATTTATCCATGGGAGCACTTTTTAGCAAGGAATGTAGCGTGTGTGTATTTTAAATGAGGGATCACTTTTTAGCAGTGTTTGGAAACACAGCATTGCCACATTCTGGCTTGTGTGTGTGTTTTTAATGAGGACGGTTTCCTTAAACGTGCATTTGAGGAATACAATATTTCGTTGTGTCCACATGTGAAATAATCCCTGCGACATGAATTCACTTAAGCTTTATGATTAAATCATTTTTTCTGGCACCTAAGGACCAATCCGATATTCTGTTCTATATATGAATAAATGATTTGAAATCTTTCTGTGCTCTTGCTCTGTTTTTTGTTGTTGTTGTTTCTACCCCTTTTCCTATAAAACCGAGGCCACTGTTTACACTCATCCGTGTCACACTTGTCAAAAATCTATCCTGGACATCCAAAGGAAGGTGACGAGAGTGTCTGAAGTGAAGCTACTTCTGCTGCGTGTGTGTCCTGGCCTCCTGCCGTCTTCCCTTGTGTATTGTTTTCCTGGTGTGAAGCTCTAATCAGAGGCGCACTCTCTTCCATGGCAACGTGGCCAGTGCCGCCGCCGTGTTTGTCACCTTCCTCCTTCTCCCCCAATACACTCGAACAGGTCCGCTCTTGCCTGATGCTGCCTCCCTTTGTTGAGCCGACGGCCAAACGTGCCGCAGTAGTGCTGGGGATGGCCAGATGGCAGGCTGATCCAGGCGCTGATGGGATTAAAGCTCGTACCTCGTGTGTGTGTGTGTGTGTGTGTGTGTGTGTGTGTTGCCCATCTGGCCCCCTTTAACAGGCTACAGCCCTGCAGACGCGATCCGCTTGTCTTTATTGCATAAACCTAACAACATTACCGCCACTTGGTATGCAAATCGAGCTGGAACTGCAGGCCTTCAATGCACACGCAGAGAAAGAGAAAGAGAGAGAGAGAAAGAGGAAGAAAGAAAGCTGTCTCTCTTTCATATCGTCTTCAGTCTCTCTCTCTCTCTCTCTCCCTCTCTGTCTCCTTCATTTAGCTTCGCAACCTTTGCAAATAGTAAATCAGAGATTATCTGAGTGCCTCTTTAAAAATGCGGCATCTTGTGTGTGCCAGTGTGTGTGTGTGTGTGTGTGTGTGTCTGCACGCAGCAGGTGTAGTATTTTCCTGTCTGATTATGTGCATATGGAGTTGTGTCTCTATGTGTGTCTTGCAAATGGCTTAGTTTGTTGTTTCTGATCATGCGCATATGGCGCTGTGTGTTCGAAGCAGGCTACTGCAAAAAAAAAAGACCTCCACGTGCGAAAGACGTGAGTCCTCGTGGCCCAGGTTGAACGGAGAGGCGTGTTATAGCGTGAGGAGGAGGAAAGAGGGGGAAGAGGTAGAAGAGCAGTCCGCAGTCCACTGGGGGCAGCAGCAAGGGGAATTACTTTTAGTTGAAGATCAGAAGCCAGAGTAAATTCACTGTCCGGGAACATTAGCCCTTATTAGATGATTAGATAAGAGCGTTAGGGGAAGACGAGACTGTCTCTGATACACAGCAGCACCTCTCTCACTCTGTCTGTCTCTCCATCTCTTCCCCTCTCTCTCTCTCTCTCCCTCACTTGCGTTTTCCCGCTCGGAGCACTTATCACTTCCAAGAATGTGTTTCTAATCTCAAATACCTCTCTCTCTCTCTCTCTCTCTCTCTCTCTCCGTTATAGCTTTCAGCTGAAATGTGGATATGGATGGGATTATGGTTCACGACCGTACACGTCCTGAACACGTGTGCCTGGATGTGTCCGTCTCATTTTTACACACTTATGAGCACATGGTAGAATCTGGCTGTTATCACCTTCTTTTCTGTCATCAACAACTTCCGTGTAGTCCTCCCTCTCTCTCTCTCTCTCTCTCTATCTCTCTCTATCACACACACACCCACATGTGTCTTAAAGCATCCTTGTTTTCTTGATGCTTTTGTCTCTGGTGAAAAAGTTCACCTGAACGAATTTCATATCATAATTCTGAAAAATTAGCAGGAGCGATTATGGCGGGAAGGCTGAAACCGAGAGTGAATGACAGTCATAAGTCCAGGGTTGGATCTCTTCCTTCCCTTTGCTCTAACTGTTCCCAGTTCGCTCTTAAAGCCCCTTATTAGGAGGCTAGTGGCAATATCAGCTCGGCCTAAATTTGACGTCTGGGCCGGCTGAAATCCCAGGTAGCTAAGTGGTGTGAAAGAAACAGGGTGTGTGTGTGTGTGTGTGTGTGAGAGAGAGAAAGAGAGAGAGGAGGACACCTTTTAAAACCATCGGGACTCTTTCTTTTTTTCCTTTTTTTAAAGACTTGTTAAAACATCTTGGTTGCTCGTAGAAAAGCTGACAAGATTGCAAAAGAAAAAAAATAAAGAAAAGAATAAGTCTGCTCTGTAAATCACTGGTATTGCTTCTACCAAATACAGAATTCGTTGAATCCCGTTCATCATGGACTTTAAAAAAAGACATTAGCTGAATAAAGGCAGTAAAATGGAGTAAAGGAAGCTCTACAAATAGGGCTTTGAAGATGAGTCGCACCAACAGTGTACAAGCTGGGCCTCTCTCTCTCTCTCTCTCTCTATTTCTCTCTCTCTCTATTTCTCTCTTTCTTTTTTTCTCTCTCTCTCTCTCTTGCTCTTTTCCCCAGGGATGGAACGAGACAAGGGGAGAGGCTTCAACCTTCTTAATTGCTCTCCTAATTAAAGGCGGTTGCTAAGCAAAACACACCTACCATCAAATGGGCACAGAAGAGAGACAAACAACACGTCATGGGGGCCAAACGGCTGCAGCGCTCAGGGCACCGGCGCGTAATTAAGCTATTTTCATTTCGTCCCTGTCATTAATAAACGAACAAATAAAAGTCCAAAAAAAAAAACAAATAATTTAGCGAGCTTTGCCTTGCATGAGAAAGGGGGTTGCTAAATCACTGCTAATTAGCATATGGCCTCATATGTGTGACTGGAAAATGGTGTACATGAGCTGATATGCGATCATTAGAACAGAAAATTCAAAGGTTATGCTTTTAAAGCAGCGAGGCCAAATAGGATATGTTGTTTGCATGGCTTCTTGGAGCAAAGCTACTTGACCTTAGAAGAAATAGCAAAAAAGTGTTAGCGAGATGTGATTTAATTTATGCTCTGAGTTATTATATGTGTTTGGGTTTCCATATGCTGGAAAATGCTGGAACAAAATCAGTCAGTTATTGTTTCTGGAAGAGCTGGGAAGCTTTCTTTTTTTATTTTTTTCCCCCGAGTGTGATCGATTTGTCACCTTTGACTTAGACGTGGCCCAAGATCATTCATGAAAAGTAATAATAATAATAATAATAATAATAATAATAATAATAATGCTGGAAGCAGGTAGCAAACATAAGAGAATGAAAACTAACCCATGTGATCTACAAGTGTATGCGTGTATGAAAGAAAGGCGGAAAAAAAGGCTTACTAAAAGCTAAACTAGTCCTCTTTCTCCTCTACGTTATACTCTACATTACAGTGCAGTCTATGAAGCTCAGAAAAGAGAGGAAGGAGGAAGAGAAGAAGGGAAGAAGAGAAGGAAAGGGGAAGAAAGTGGGAGAAGCGCTGCAAATAATAAGTTCATGTAAAATTTGCCTACCATTCTCCAGATAAGGAGGGGCCGTACCTTCAGAGGGGTCAAGGCGGCGGGCACGGCGGCCATGTTTGGAGTTGTTGTGGACGAACATGTTGTCCGAAACGGCCAACACGTGACCGTCCACGTTAACTGTCGTCGATATAACGACCTGGGAAGAGAACAGAGCGTGGATGGATTATTATTATTATTATGGTTTTCTTATTTGGGAACGTTTCCTCATGCATGAGAACTTTTTTAATCAAGTAACTTCTACACAAAACCCAATATCCAGAGGTGTAAGCTAGGTGTTGTTTATTTGCCTACAGAGTCGTAGGAATCAAGAGGAAGGCTGACATACGGACCTTCTTTAGTTTCCTGCCACAGAGTTCACCTTATTAAGAAAATAAATTACACTCTACTAATCAGCGAGCAGCTGCTTTCACGGGGGTTTCTCAAATAAACACCCGAGTCAGCAGCAACTACCAAGCTTGAGGGACCGAGGATCAGATTTGTGAAGAAGAAGATGATTATTAATGACCTTTTTTTAATTTTTTTTTTCCCCCAGAAAAAGGTGTGCGCTTCGAAAGTATGCGCCATATGAGATTCACACGGCGTGTGCTTCATAAACATCGCTCAGTGTCGTTACGCGCCCATGGGATGCATTTGTCATTTAATATTTCATTATTCTTCTCAAAAAAGAAAAAAATGGAGTGCCTCCTCACGGTGTTACAGGCACTTAATTAAATTAAACAATATTTAACGCTTTATATTTCCAGAGCCGACTGCGGCGGGTCTATATGTCAAAAGAGGTTTTAACGCAGCCATGCTATATAAAGAAGATTCAATTTCTCACTTGATAGCTACAATTAACCTTTGTGTGGATAAGAGCCGTTTTGCCTTCTATAAAAAGGATACACTTAGGCAGGAAGTGCGTTCGAGTGTTCTTTATATAAAGAACCCCTTTTGAAAGGTCTGTCAAATACCTGTCACTCAAACACAGGCTTTTTTTTCTCCATGTGTGTGTGTGTTTGCGGTTGTGTGTGTTTGAGATCTTTGACAAACCTCCAATTAGGCATTAATCTGCCACTTGCGTGAACACAGACAGGAGAAGAGGCTCTCGTTTGCTCTTTCAGGCGTTAACAGTCTCTCAAACGTTGCCTGTGGCCCTCACAGCGCTAATGCTACCCATCTGCATTGATCTACTGATATATTGATTAGTTGTTTTCTCTCATTAGTGGCAGTGTGAGTCAGTGCGGAGATAAATGAGACTGGTGGGGTCAGAGGGTGGGGGGGTTGTTTGGTGGTGGGGGGCTCTTGAGAGGGAATAAAAAAAGAAAGAAAGAAAGAAAGAAAAAAGGCAACTCTTCAGTGAATTAGCAAAATCGCTACTCGGGTTTTTTTTTTTATCTGTTTGGCTCACAGTCATGGCTTCAACGGGGCACTTGATCTGACGAAGGGGAGCATTTAGCATTTGAATGGAGACAAGAAGGCGAAAAGGGAAAGAGAGAGAGAGAGAGAGAGAGAGAGAGAGAGAGATGGAAATCAGCATCAGAATAAACATCAGAGCAGCTTTACATCCCCCCTCGCTCTGTGGCTCTGTGGTCTGTATCTCTACGAGGATGATGGATAGGCCGTGCTCCGGCCCCCACCTGCCCGAGTGAAGGATGAGGAAAAGAGGATCAAGACAGGAACAGAGAGAAGCACCAGAAGCACGACCCTGACACAGGATCTTTTTCTGGTGGAGCATGTGCAAAATTTATTCTAGAGATGGCATTTAGTTGAACATGGAGCGGTCAGGATAAGAGGAGAGAAGAGACAGCCATGCTGCTCATGGAGATCGGTGCTAGGAAGACGAAGCTGCACTGAATGACACATTGAGGTAGAAAAAGTATCATCTCAGGTAGATTCAGGTCAAAAATCATCTACGTATATGTCCCGAGAAGCAGAGAAGTTCTGGTTATAAATGGCTTCATCATCATCCTATAGGAGGAGTGACCCAAATATCTGAGTGCTTCTCTGAATGCAATCCTAGAGAGAATGGACAAAATGTGGGACAGACTTCGAAGATGTTCTTCCAGGTCAGAAGGTCATCATTATGGTTCCCTTTGCTCCTTCCTTTTGCTGAGGCAGCAACAGCAGCAGCAGGTACAAGAGCAGGCAGGGAGGAAAACTGCACCGAGGGCCCTGGCGCCCTGTTAAGACCAGTTAAAACCTTCAGGGAGGAGAGGAGATTAGAAAGACAGAGAGAGTGAGAGAGAGAGAGAGAGGGAGAGCGAGAGAATCAGGTGGGCCATCAGTGGTGACGGATGTTTCTTTTAGTCACCACAGAGTCAGAAAGGACACTTCCTCTCACTCTGACTCTGACCTTCTGCTCTGGACACATGGATCAATATCATCTGCGGCCCTCGTCCGCTCGGCCTGCAGCGCATGAAAAATGAAAAACTCCACCGTCGATGCCTGGCGAAATCCTGTCTGGAGTGTTATACATCTTTATAACACGGCTGAGGATATAAGCTCACACATTTCATTATTACAGCCTCGCTGTTGATCTGATCCACAATGCAGAAATGCCTGGTACTTTAAAGAAACCCTGATATTTGAGTTTAAGATTATTATAGTGGCATTAAAAGAGGTCAGGATGAAAGATTCTACAGATAAATCAACATCCAGATGATTTGTATTGAGGTAGAAATTGTGATTAACTTAAATGTGATGTGGTTAGAGTTTCATATGAAACTGAAAAAAAATAATAATAAAAGAAAGAAAGAAAGAAATAATAATAATAATAATAATAACAATAATAATAATAATAATAATAATAATAATAATAATAATAATAATAATAATAATAATAATAATAAAACACACTTGCTCCTAAACTTAGTCATAGAATCGTTACAGCTTTTCAGATTCCAACTAAATGTCTAAACACACACATGTTGCACATCTAACACATCGTGTGTTGCAGTCATTGTACTGGAAAACCATTTTAATCCCAGTTGCACACATTTTTTTCCTCATGGACTTCATATTGTTTTCCATGTATTTATATGACAACATGTTTCATCTGAACTGGATGGTCACTTCCTTTATTTCCAAAGCCTTGGTTAGTCAGCTGTCCTAGTTTTTGGAAGTTTGAGATGCATTCACAAGGCATTTTGTCTATGTGTGTGTGTGTGTGTGAGAAGGAAAGAAAAGAAAGATATACATGCTAAAAGACTAAAAAGTTTCATGTACACCTTGTCTATTTGAAGAATGCTTTACTGTGATCCGATGAATCGTTAAAGATTTGTGAGATATGTACAAAAGGATCCACCTTCTCTAGGTGATTTTAAATAAAGGCGTTACAAGGTGTGAGTGTATTATGAAGCAGTAAGGTACAGCAGGTGAACGGTTTGTATGTTCAATACCGAGGGCTGAATCATCGTGTCCCAAGAGAGGAACTCTCCCACGCCATCTCTGGTTCCCCATCCCTCCTATCCACCTGCTTTACAATACCTGCTCTATAGACTGCAGGAGCCTATTTTTATTTCAGAATGGCCTTTGTGTGTGTGTGTGTGTGTGTGTGTGTGTCTGTGTGTGTGTGTGAGAGAGAGAAAGAAAAAGAATTACCTGGAACCTGCGCATGTCTCGTGGATTGCCTGCATTCTTCAAGCAGTTCTGATTGCACTTGAGGAAGAATTTCAGAAAGAATCTGTGAGAAAAAAAAGAGAAAAAAAGACAAGATAAAACGATCAATCTAGCTCGGAACGTACTTGACAGACTCAGCCGAGGACAGATCAATGATACGGAAAATAGATATGGACTTCCAAGCAGAGGCGAAAACTCCACAAGTTGTAAAACTACCAGTTGTAAATTGTAAACAGCTCAAACACTTAACACACACACACACACATGCACAGCTCAACAGTAATGATCACGAGTGAGTGTTTTGTTCGGAAACCCTCCCAGCGGATGTCTCACAGAAACTGTCTGTCTGTCCGTCTGATGCATACAAATCCCACAATTCCCATTAGAACCCATCTGTCCACACTTGCACTAGGTAGGCAGATATTCTGCAACCCCCTCCTTCCCTCCCTTCCTCCCCCTCCTTCTCTCCATCCTGTAATTAAAGGGAGGCAAACGAGTGCACCTGAGCCCTTCTCATCATCAGGAGACGTTTGAGCACTTAACAAGGTGAGAGCGGCCCACGAAAAACTTCCACCTCGCTCTGACAATTAGAGCGAAGCCCATGCACCAGACCAGCAGCGCCCAGCAATTACAGCACAAATTACAGCCAACCTAATCTGCTCCGCAAATGTCATGTGTGTGTAAGAGTCGAGGTGGATCCCTTCTGGCACCAACACACACACCTGCACCTAAGCCAGTGCATCTGTATGAATAGGTAAGTGGTGAACAAGTGGCTCTCAACTTCTTCCCACTCTACGGATGTATTTTTCTCAAGTCTCATCACTAAGACCCTTTAAGAGCTTCCACAGCAGATGAAGAAGACGAGAGAAGGCAAGAAGCGAGAGACAGGGATTACAGAGGAGACCCTGTCGCTGGCCGCAAGCACTCGTGCGCAGGTTCATCTCGGATGACATACATGCCGGCGCAAATAATGCTTCATTCAGCAGGAATATGTCCTGGATATCTTACATATGGATGTCCATGTGCACAAATATTTGCCTCCGTCCCCCCTCACAGGTTAGCCTCAAACCAGAGCGGTGCTGTGCATGGCCGATGTCATGCATCGCTGATTGTGTTGCCATGTAGAGTTAACACATGTACGGCATGGCACTGGGCAAACAGGCGAGAGTCAGGGGGCATACCCCAGACGAGCTCTCGGCAGCTAGGGCCATAAATCACAATGTGAAATGATCCCCATAACCCTGAACACCTCTCCTCATCCCGGCCTCATCTGTTTACATTCTAGCTCTTCCACGCTGACAGAGTGCGCAAGAAATAGATAAATGGAGATAAAGATGGACAGAGGAGAGAAAAGTGAGGGTTTTTTCTTAAATGAAAAGCTGGCCTTGGACAGTGTCAGAAAATCTTTGTCGCCAGTCATCGATGAAACATAAACGCCATAATGGCAGCCACAGTTTGGGAGGAAGTGGTCATAGTGCTGTCTGGAAGGTTGTAAAAATCTCCACTCTTATGATGGCAACTTCAGCTTTAATTGTGTGGTGTGTGCAGGCCAGCACTCGCAGGCCAGTGTGTTCGGACGTGTCGCTCGGAGGATGAGTGTTATGGGCTGTAATTCTCAGACCCCGGTACTTATTTCCCCATAGGGTCGTAATGTTTCCACAGCAGGTATCAGGCCATATCTCGGCTGAAACATGGCCCTCATTCACTTGCTCCCTGTGCCAGATGACAAACAAACAGCCTGACTCACACACACTCACACACATACACACTCACACTCACACACACATAGAGCTTCACAAACTTCTCAGATGTAACTCGAGAAGGAAGTATCACTCGGAGAAAAATCTAGACAAGAAAAGAATGTGTTTCATAAAAAAATATAAAGATCCCGAGGCAGTTCATAAACGCTTGATATCACTGTCGAAATTTCCTAAATAGTGACTAACTTTAAGCAAATTTATTTGAGGGTAAAGGCTGAAATCACCCTATACTGATATCCTGTCGAAAACAAATAACAAAAAAAAAATAAAAGAAAATCATTCCAACTAGTTATGGAAGTTCCTTTTCTAAATGTATTTTATCATTTTTATTTTTAGGTATTGACTAATTGTATATATACATATATATATATATATATATATATATATATATATATATATATATATTTGAATAAATCCACATAGCTACACACAATAAGCCCTCATTAGGGCTTTGTATAACTGCTGTCTGTTTGTCTGCTTCATTCTCAGTAGTTGATTAAGCAAAGCTGTTGTGCGCTATCTAATGAAAATCATCTCGGGCCTCAGTCCACAACTCCGAGTAATATCGGCTGAATTAGGAGCCATTTCAATTCTACGTGGGGATTGAGGAAATTGCTCCTTTGTGAGCAGGCGAGCAATTATGACCCCACGTTGCTTGCTTTCTCTCTCCCTCTCCCGTCTTTCTAAACGAATACAGAACCTCGCGTTCTCGCTGCAGCATCAGAAACAAAGGAGGCCGTTAAACTGTAATTTAATGGAATATCAAGGAGTCGGTAGCATTAGACGCTGGCAATGCAGAGAGCGAGGGAGGGGAGGAAAAAAAATTAACCGCAATTAGGTTTGATTAAAGCTATCCTTCTCAATAATCAGCATTCGTGACAGGACAAGGGGCCCTGGTGGCCCTTGGATGGCAGCGAGGCGTCGGGCAATATTAAGGCCAATAAAAGGGATATTAGCATGGCTAATTACAACATGGCTAAAGCGTGTGTGAGGGGCCACTGTGTATTGTTATGTGCAAAATAATTGGACAAGGCAGTTATCAATTACGTGAGATGCCATTTCGGTTTGTCAGAGAGCGCGAGAGAGAGAGAGAGAGAGAGGGAAGCAGAGCAGACATGTTTAATTTCACGTCTGAGGCTTCGACACATCTCTCAGCCTTTTTCTCAATGCCTCCAATCCTCTAACGCTTGCTCATTCCCTCCCTCGCTCTTCTCCAGACTATCAGAGGCAGTTGCTTTCACTTTTATCTCTAGTCACAACTGCAGAGAGGACAAATCAGTGATAAAAACGATCAGGCTGCCCAGCGCAGGGTAATTAATACAACTTTTCCTGCCTCTCTCGCTCTCTCTCTCTCTCCCTCTCTCACTCACTCTCTCATTCTCTCTCTGACCAGAGGGGCCGAATCATTATGAGGTGATTAGTGCCAGAGCTGAGGTGGCACAGAGCTAGAGAGAGAGAGAGACAGAGAGAGAGAGAGACTTGTCATTTGAAAGGACTTTGGCTTCACAGGGTCAAGGTAATTGAGAGCAAAAAGGAGGAACTTTCACACACTCCAGCTCTTATGCAAGACTCTCTTATCTTAACCAACACTGTTAGTGTATCGTTTTCTGGCCTTCATTCAAAGGAGAATGTCTGAGACTTTCATTCTGTCTCAGTCTCTCAGAATTCCATACGATTCACAAAGAAATAGTAGAAAAACTAAGAGATATGAAGAAAGACTTATTCAGGGTAACACTGTCATAGCTGTGGTAAAGCTCTCTCTCTCTCTGTCTGTTTTTCTGTCTTTATCTCATACTCTACATAACGGAAACTCAGGCACATTCAAACAAATCTCAACCTGATCAAGCAAATTTCTAGCAAATCCTACGACTCAGTTTGTATGAAATGTTCTGAAGGTTATTAGCTTTCTTTATAAAATATGTCCTCATGAAAAGGAATAAAATTCAACAACATCAAACTAATGTTGGGGGGGATACAGAGATCAATTTCAAATAAATAAATGAAGCAGTAGTGTAACTAATTTAACGTGCACACGGATACATTTATTTTGCCAAAACACAGATAACCGATTGATGTGAATATGATGCAGGTTTTTGTCTTGTTGTGTAGTTTTGGTGTAATACTGCTTTACAGCGGCCATGGACAAAGAAAAAAAAACGTTTTTCTTTTTTTGGCTTTTCCCAAGACAGATGAGTACATGCAAAGGCCGGTAAAGAAATACAATGGCAGATGGGTTTGTGTGTGTGTGTGTGTGTGTGTGAGCGGTCAGTATGAGCACTAATTGCTGGTGTGGCGTTAAGAGCCGGGGCCACAGCTGTGGGTCTGTACTGAGTATTGATCATCCAGCAACTCTAGCTGATCAGACCACAGCCAGCAGCCAGCCAGACATACACAGACACACACACACACACACAGCAATACATGTGGAACAAGCAGCTATACATGACTAAATTCTGATGGCTCCTGACCCACACTCATAACTAGATACAAAGGAAGATAAAAATCGTATTTCATCAGAGTCTTGTCTCACACTTCCTTCTTAATGTCTGCCACACTGAGCATTTCACTACACACACACGGTCCAGAAGAGATGCTTGTCTTTTTACACTTGTGAAAGAAAGTGGTTTTGCAGATCCAAAAAGTTTCACACGTGCTTTCACACTTCGGCTCTGTGTGAGGTTGAGCGTGCTTTTTGTTGGTTTATATGCGTGTGTATCTGTATGTGTGTGCGTGCGTGTGCGTGTGTGTGTGTGCACGTGTGTGTGTGTCATGACATCATGGCTGGGGTTACAAGCGTTCTCTACAGGAACCAGATGGCCCATTGTGAGCTGTCCGTCTTTCCTTCTTTCTTTTCTCACTCCCTCTTTTCACGCTCTCGCCCTCCTGTGTGCCCCACAAGGGCGTCTCTCCCGATGGCATTGCTGCAGGCTTTTAATACACCCGCTCATTCCCACCTATCACACACACACACACACTCCATCTTGGGAGCAAACAGTCAACAGCCAACCTGTCTGTAGCCTCTGAACGCGAATACAACTCAATGTCACACACAGCTAATACACAATTAGCGTAGCTTAGCTTAGCTAACATGCTAGCTAACAACTTTTAATGTTGCTTTGTCCTTGACCTAAATATCGAGTGCTGAGGTGATACAAAAATCAAGAGTTCATGCCCAATCTGTGTGTGACAGGATATTAGAGAGAATGTGGCAATAATGTTAGCTAGCTAATTAGTTTTTATTATATTTATTCAAGCAAGAAAAAAAACTCTGAAGTGAAATTAGCAGTTCCTCCATGTTGTTTAGTTTTGTTTGTTTTTTTTAAAGTAAACAAATATGACCTCAGCTTGCCCTTGTGTTTTTTTCTGGCTCATGCTTCTAAGGCTGTGGCAATATTTGGCACTAAATTTGCCTGAATTCTTAGCTTTTTGAAAGATACTGAAGTGCTTTTTCACTCAAGATTTGTTAGTCAGAGTAAGTGTTAGCGTGTATGCTAATAATTCTCGATAAGGAAGCAGTGAAATGTCTGTTTTTGGGCTTGAAACTACAGTGTAGTCTCATGTGGTAATACATTTATTGTGTGAGCTGAGTTGTACCAAGTGTGTGTGTGTGTGTGTGTGTGTGTGTGTGTGGTGCAATCCTTGCCGCCCTCAGGCAGAATACTCCTTTACCTGAACAACTCTGGAATATACAACTATTGCCATTCCTTCCTCTCCGCCTCCTCTTTCTCTTCTGTCCCTCTCCCTCCCTCTCTTTCTGTCTCTCTTTCTCCTTCCTTCCTTCTCTTTTCCTTTTCCTCTCGTCCCTCGCTCCTAATGTGGAACATGCCTTTGACATCATTCCCTGAGCGCATCACTGGCCCTGTCAATCAGCAGCCATTTTGTCTTCGACTGTGGCCTCATTAAATCTCTCCCTCCATCAACCCCTCCTCCATGCTCTCATCCCTCTTTCTCTCTCTCTCTCTCTGTCTCTTTCTCTGTCTATCTCTCCCCTCCCTCGCTCCACACCTCCTCTTTGTGTTTACCTGAGAGCTGATCACAGTGTGTATGCTCCATCACAGAAGTCATGGGGAGATCTCTCCAGCTGACTTATTGCCTGCACTCTGGGGGGTCACACGCTCCCTCGTTTCACCCCCTCCCTGCATCCTGCCTTGCTCATAGGGCAGTTTAGCACGGGGGCTTTTATGAAGAGTCATTGTTGTAAATCCGTGCATGCCCTCCACCTCTGCACCCCCCCTTTTCTGCCCTCTTCGCTTGCTCCACCGCCAAAGACCGAGCTTTGATGTGGGCTACAGCAGCTCGAGTTTCCCTATGAGGAGATGGAGAGGCTGAGTCCTGATTCACCACCAAGCCACACATGGCCAAAGGTGCTTGTGTGTTTAGCTGACAGAGCAAAAAAGTGTATATATATATATATATATATATATATATATATATATATATATATATATATATATATATATATAAATATATATATATATATATATATATATATATATATATATATAGGTATATGGTTAAGGTTTTCAACACTTCCCTATTTCAGCCTCACCTTGCCATCCTCCCTCTCTTTTCTCTTCTCCTTCTCTCTTCTCATTTCCCCCTCTCTCCTCTCTCTCTTCCATCTAACATTCATACGTTTTCACAGATTCTTTCAAGATGGCCCTAATTAGGAACTGTCATCTTTGCCGATTTTAATTATTAATTAAAGACAAGAAGGAGAGGGAAGAAAAATACATTTCAAATCAGGCCAAGGCTATGCACACACACACACACACACACAAACATGCTAATGTGTGACCTGCCTGAAGTCTGGGCCGTGTGGTCTGGGAGATGCTGATTAAAAACATATTAAAACATTATAAATGATTAATGCAGGTCCAGTTCGGAGTGGCAATTATTGGGTTTAGCACACGTTATCCAGCCTAATGACTACAGCATCACCTCTGTGTCACAACTCCCACACATCAACCAGAGCGAGAGAGAGAGAGAGAGAGAGAGGGGAGAACAAGAGAGATTCAGTGTAAAGCTATGAGTTTAAACACTTCCATAAACGCTATATAAGTAAATAAATGAGCTACGGTAGCACTCAGCTGCTGGATAAGTCCAGGCTGAGCAGCGTGCATTAATGGATTTCTATTAGGAATTAATAGAAGTTCATAGAATGGAAGCTCACATGGGTCCGGCTGCTGTGTTTAAACGAATACGGATATTTTTCAGGCTCTCGAGTTTAACCAGTTGCTGCAGGGTTTAAACACTGAACCAAATGTATGTCACAAAGTTAAAAAAGTTTACCAAAGTGTAGAATTTGGGACAGGGTAAGCACTTTTTTCGACTCCTTTCCAACAAACATTCTGTGCTATTTCTTTTTCATTAATAAACTGAACAGAACTTCTGGTACCGATTCCTTCCAAGTGAGATCCTGATTACATAAGTAAATAAACAAACTGATTTATTCCTATTGTTTGTCTTTAAAAATTAGTACGTGAACACATTTATAAACTGTGTGTGATTCAGAGGTGAGGGGGTTGTTGTTCAGTACGACAAAAGAGGTCATTTTACAAGAAAAACTGAGAGGCTAAAACAATAGAGAGAGAGAGAGAGAGAGAGAGAGAGAGAGGGAGAGAGGGAGCACGGGAGCAAGAGGCCACGGCCGAACCGGCGAGAAGAGAATGAGGGCGAGAAATGGCAAATGAAGAGAAGCTGGATTAGGAGCGGCGGCGTCCAGAGATGACGTGAGTGCCATATTTTGTGCAACAATAATGCGACTGGCAGCAGAGATCCTTGTTTCTGATTCATCTAGTGCCGTATGGCAGAGCTTTGTCAGTCTGCGCGCGATATAAATTATTCAGCCTGAGAGATGGCAATTACAGAGCCCTGCACAACCAAAATGAATATTTTATGAGGACTAAAACTGCTCTGGAATGAATCACACACACACACACACACACACACACAGTGTGCTTATACATGGAAGGGCTAGAGGCCGTGACTGCTTTCATATTGTTGACTGAAATCCAGAGAAGCCTAATAAGCAAATATATTGCAGGTTAACCTGACACTGTTTTGCTTGTCACAGCGACGGACCAGAATCGCGCTTCGCCATGTCCTGTCCGACAAAATCTCAGTCCTGCCACAAAGATCTCAGCACTCTAATTGTTGTTTTATCCTCACATTCATTTTACGACACTTATCTTTCAATGAGAAGGGCTTTCAATACTTTTCAGCTCTCAAGTATTCCATAACCTGCAGGGTTTTTTTTTTTTTTTTTTTCTTCTTCCTTCCTATGTACAGGACTAAAACTGAATATGCTTTCCTTTTGACCCTGTGAATATGCTCTACTTGTCCCGCCAAAAAAGCGAGAGGAAGAGGAGAGTGAACAGAAAGAAGGACACACACACACACACACACAGAGAGAGAAACATAGTGAAAGGCTAATGGAAGCGGATTAGACTAGAAGCCTGCTTGCCCAAAGCATCGTCTGATAAAGGTTTTGTCTGTTAGGTTTCCTGCAAAAGTCCAGCTTTATAATGCTGAAACAAAAAATAACATTGTTCACAGAGCTCGCAGAAGCAAGGCGGCCTGCGTGAATAGGTATTGTGTGGGCCCAGCCAGTGATACCTTAGCTTTTGTGCTCCTGGAGCAGGTCAGGGCTATGACATCAGAGCCACACAAGCAGGCCTCTGTGCACTGAATGCAGTGAGGATTTCCACCATGGTGGGAAAATGCATCAGGAGAGACCTGGATTTTTTTATTTTTTTTTTTTATCTCAGAGCGCACACACAAGACGAGAACGCACACACACAGAAACCGACACTTTTTTAAACACACACCTTCATGCACGGATATGCATACACACGCAAACACGCGTCTCGGAAACTAGCACACTGGTTCACTTTAGCAGCAGTTTTGGACTTTTCTTTTGTAATTGATTGTCATTAAACTTTCATTTTAAAGTTATTGAGGTAAAAGTTATAGATTCTAACCCTTCTCCTAAAACCATCATTTTAATAGCTGGTCCTTTTTGTGCAAGTTTATTCCTTAGGATTGTTACGAATTTTTACCAAGGTGCAGAAAGACAATACTATATTTCATAGAATTGATGCCTAGTCTTTTTCTATTTCCTAATCGTGTCTATGTGGATTTCCTTTACAGAACATGGTGGAATGAGCCCTTAGTTGTGAATGGGTGTGTGAATATGTGTGTACGGTGCCATGAGATGGACTGGCATCACATCCAGGACGTGTTCCTGCCTCGTACCTTGTGTTGCCAGGATAGACTTCAGATTCTGTCTGATCCAGACTAGAATAAAGAGCTGAACTGAATATGGAAAATGGCTATAAAATGATAGTTCTATCATTTTTATGTCAATAATTATAGCTTTTATAGGATTTATATAAATTATTAACATTGATTAAAATAAATTAATTAATTAAAATGAATAAAGAAGAAGAAGAAGAATGTATAATAGAAAACTAATGGTTACGGTGAGAGAGACTGGCATTGATTATGTTTAAAAGCGTAACGCTTGAAACAATCACCCACATTGAAACTCTAGCAAATCACATCTCAAAGTGAGTAAAACAGGTAGTATAGAAGAGTGACAGAAAAAAGAGAGAGAAGAGAGAGAGAGAGAGAGCGTGACAGTGGAAGCCCGTGTTAGCAGAGTGGGATCTGTCGCCTGATGTACAGTGAGCACGTGACAGTGAGACAAATGCAAAAAGAGGCATGTCTTCTAAAGCTGCCGCTTTCCTGATGGCTCTTCCCTGCATAACTGACACCGCTGCTTTGCCTCGCCTGTCTGGGACACTCCAGCTTTCAAAGAGGGTTATCTACAAATAATAAGGATGTTCTTGCTTGCCGAGTCGACATACAAGCATCGTTCTGTACAGAAAAGGGAAAACACACACATATATACACACACACACATACACACGTGAAGGTAGGGGGGAAAAAAAATCTCTGTCCATGGAGGAAACAGAGAGATGTCAGGTTAATTTTGTAGAGAAGCAGCTGAGGTGCTGTGAGTGTGTCAGCATACATGGAGATGGGCTGCTTCAGGGGGGCTCAAGGACTGGAGGCAGGGTTCGGGGGCGATGATCTAGGGGGGTTATTAAAGCATCTCGCACTCATTCTGTGGTTTTACAGCCCCAAGCCGGAGGGAGAATCATTTTTCTAAGCAACACAGGAAACGAGTCTTCTGTCTGCCACTAGGGGGCTTTAAACTCACAAACAGTTTCATTCGACTGTAAAAAGCAAACAAAACAAATCTAAAATGCTATCCCCAAAGTAGATATAACACACTGAGGAAAAGAAAGGGTCAAAGGGCATCTCTGTTTTTAGATTCATCTCCAAATAATGTTGCTAGCAGGTCATTCTGTCTTAATCACAAAAGATGAATCAGAGAGATCAGAGATGTGTGTGAGTGAGGAGGATATCTAAAGCTTGTTACCTATGTACAATGGTAGTGTTCCACCACGAGCAGGCCTGGGTGTCCCCGGAGGGAGAGACCTCATTAATTGCTCCTGTAAGTGGGGGATCCGGCTTGGGGCCGAGATTCAATACAGAAGCATTTATCCCTTCTCTCGCTCTCATTGCTGGGTCGTCATTCCCAACCCATAAGGTGCCAGGCGCCGAGCGGCTCGGATAATGAAAATTTCTTCAAGTATAAAATCCTTAATCAAAATGCTGCCGGTGTCATCTTGCACCGGCGGAGAATCGCGACTTAAATTAATATACAACAGAACCTTTGGCTAAATTAACATGCCCTCATTTGCCATTCGATTCCCCAGGCCGGGCCTCGGATGGAGGGATGAGAAGAGGAAAAACAGTGAGAGGGATAGAGAGGAACAAGATGTCGCTTCACCCCCAGCTATGAGCTTTCAAACGCACTCAGAGCAATATGTTGATGAAGGAAGAGAGAGAGGGAGGGGGAAAAAAAGCATATTAATAAATAAAAAATGCTAACAAGCCAGGGGAAAAAATAAACCTTGTAATTGAGTGTCTTTCTAATGATTCACATTGAGATGACAAAAAAAGGCAATTATTTGCGCCATTTTTTCGCCGTGTTTAGACGCCGGATTTGTTGATGCGCAGGCTCTTGCACTCATCCCTGGTGGGTATTAGTGAACTCTGAGAAACGACGGTTTCAGCAAAAACATCACAGCTGAATGCAGATATTCTCCAGATATACTCGCCTAATGACCTTGGGGACCGAACATATGATATAGCTTTATATTTCACCCTAATGCTTGCTAGTGCAGCCCGCAAACGCTGACAAACTCGTATCAGGCAAACACAAGCAGGCTGTGATATGCGAGCACTTGTGTTGTGAATGAAATAATGCAGGCCAGGACGGGATGCTGTGATACACGGCCACGCTGACACCTTAGGGAGCGGAGAAGTCTCCATCCTACTTGCTCTTAACAATCCGTTCTGTTCCACTGAGCAGGCATATCTGAATACATTCGCCAGTATTTAGCAGACAGGCGGTTATCTAATAGTAAATATAAATTTTCCTCCAGTGACGTTTCTCTGTGTTTTGACAAAGCTCCGGTGAGGTTACAGCATTGGCCTTGACAGGCTAGGCATCAGCTTTTTTCCTAACCACATGAGAACTCTCAATTTACTACGACAAGTCTCCCTCTCTCTCTCTCTCTCTATTTCTATTTCTCTTTGCCTCTCTCTCTCTTTGCCGAGGCGAGTCGAGCCCCATCTGCA